>NC_027755.1:33302055-33302743 GCF_000695525.1 Brassica oleracea var. oleracea | reverse complement strand
AATAGTGCATATATAATCACATAACATAGACAAAACTTATCATGATGATGATGATATTGGGGACAAACCAGGATTCTCTTGAGGTTTATTGCTCAATATCCCAGTGAAGTTCAAAGCTTTCTCCATGAACTTAGAGGAGCCACGCCTAGTTGTTTTTCGAAACACACAGCTACTACGATTGTTACACCATCCTCCACCCTAATTAATAAGTGACATTCAGCTTCTAACTTCTAAGTCAAGTCAAGTACTTAAATAAACAGAAAATTGCATCCCTTATATACTAAAGCATAAGTCACTTAGCTAATAAAATTTTGACACATGGAATAACTTAAAAAAAAACAAAACCAATCGATTAGAAAAATATATTATTCATCCTTTATTTTTCTACAATTCCAACTATCTAAACTCCTTAATTTTCTCAAAATTTCCATCCCACGTTGCATTACATGATCAAACTGTTTTCTTACTATTCTTCCCACGGTTTCAAATTACTTGGCTCTAAACTCTTTAAAACTATCAAAATAATAAAAACTAAAAATCCCTCAAACTTTTATTGTTGTTCCTTTTTGTTTATTTCTCAAACTTTTATTGTTCTTCTCAAACTCTACTGAATTGTGGCTCTAAAACTCTTTAAAACTATCAAAATAATAAAAACTAAAAATCCTTCAAACTTTTATTGTTGTTCCTT
>NC_027755.1:33282290-33301375 GCF_000695525.1 Brassica oleracea var. oleracea | reverse complement strand
TCTAAACCCTAAACCCTAAACCCTAAATCCTAAACCCCACCCTTTAACTCTAAACCCTAATTTTGTGACTTTTGATAAAACATTAAGTGCTATTTTTGTGACTTTTGACTTTGAGTACTAGTTTGTGAACAAAAACTTGATTTAGTGCTATTTTTGTCTTTTTCTCGTAATTTTATTTTGATTGACAATTTTGCAATTGTAGTTTTATCATCAAATAATTTAAATACATACATTTTGATTCGTGCTTAGCACGAGGTAACACTAGTTGTTTGCTAAACTAGCAAAATGATCCAAGATTACATGAGAGAGAGGTCAAAGGTGAAGATACCTCAAGATGGATAAGCCAACTGTTAGCACCTGAACCAAACCCACGATCTAGATGGTAACCAGCTAACGTCCCATCTAAGCACACTGCATCAGCTCAGAAGTGAGCATAAACACTAGGAGACTGATGAGTTCTACAAAATCGTTTTCCATCAATAAGAACAACGAAAAAGAGAGTGTGAGAGAGTTTGTACCAGCTCCTTTGGAGTCAGCACCATGAATCAAGGTGAGAGGCACCATTGAAACCTTAGACGCCATCAATTTGTTATCCGGTATCTCAGTGTCTCTTGGTTTCCCAATTTCATCGCTAGATCCGCTCCGAACAATCGCCGTGGCTGAGCATAGTGAGCACACAGCCACCGCAATCCACAGCCACACGCTTCTCATCTCTGGTGAAACGCAGCTGCAGCGCGAAAATTTGGATTAAAGAATGATTTCTAAGACAACCAATTTCGGTTTAAGTGAATTGTTCAGCTATTCTTGATAAATTTAATAATGGGGAAATTGTTTTTTTTGGAGCAAAAAAAATGATAATTATGTCCTTTTACACTAATCTCATATACTTTATGTTCCATTAAGTTAATTATTTTTAAAATGACAATAATGCCCTTAAAATTGTAATTTTTAAATATAATAAATAATAGGTTCGATTAAACGGGATCGATCGATCCGAAATTACAAGGTCGAACGAATCGATCGATCCTGATCATTATGCAGAACAAAAAAAATGCGGAGCATATACTGATCGACCTGGTCCATTTCACTCGATCAGCAAAGGTCGATTTCATACAGATCGACCGATCTCGAATTATTGACCTATCGATCATGTGCCAGGTAAGTCTTCCAAATTGATTTTATGGTTTTCTTCGGTGATATCCGGTTTGATTCCAACTTCGTTTGAACCGACCAAACACGATTTCAACTCTTTAAACTCGATTTCTTTGGGATGAAACCCATAATTTACCATCTCCTTCACGAACAAAGAGAGAGAAAATCAAAGTCTCAAGTTTATAAACCCTAACTCACTCAATTTCACACTGATTTGGTAGAAATAATGTGAATTTTTTGTGAACAATCAATGGAATATAGAAGACGGCGTGAGAAAAAGGTTACCACGTTTTTTTCATTTTTTTTAAATCGATTTTTTTTCAAAATATGAAATTGAATATTCCCAAATATTTTGTTTCCATATTTTTAGGAATTGGTTTGTTATCCGTAGAATACAACTAATTTGTAGAAATCGGTTTCTACAGGTTCTTAGAATTATAGTAATGTGTAGATTTTGATTTCTACATGTTTTAGATTTACAGTAAATCTGTAGAAGTCGGTTTCTACGTGTTTTAGATTTATATTAATGTGTAGATTTTGATTTCTAAAGATTTTAGATCGGTAGGTTAAGCGCGAAATGTGTATTCTAAATATTTTTAGAATACTCTTATTTACGCAGATCACGTATTCTAAACATTGTATATTCAATGAAAAAGTGGATTTCGTTTTCTACTTCGTAGAATGCCATTTCTACTTTATTTAGAATAAAATCTGAAAATTACGATTTAAACATTTTTAGAACTGAAAAAATACCATTAAGTTCATATAGGTATTTTATCAATAGTTACTATTTTTCTATTTTTTTTTTGTCCGTAAAACTATTTATTAAATTTATTTTCAAAAATATTAAAGGGTATTATAGACAAAAATGACACAAAATAGATATTAATATAAAAGGACATAATTATTATTTTTTTCTCTAAAAAACAATTTCCCCTTTAATAATTTCGATTTTTCTTACTCTAATCACATGTGCATGAAAAGAATAAAATAAAAAATAAAATGATTTTCTTGTAATAAAAATAAATAAAAGAAAAAGAAACTTTCTGATATTTATGTTCCGTCACGAAATTGAATACAGTTGTTTTGTTTACTATACTAATAAATGTATAAATCTAACTGAATGAAATTCCGTATTTATTTCCATATTTGCTTCCGAATTAATTCATTCATTTGGAAAACTTTTGTACTTTCTGAAATTAAATATTTGCTTACTGATTCTTTTGCAACTGATTGTTTTGGGTTGAATGTTCCAGATTTGATAATGAAGACTGAAATATCTAAATCCCAGAACAAATCATAAATTTAGCTATTATGGAAAACAAATTAGTGAAAATAGATAATTGTTGACTGTTGTTAAGGAATTTTAACTTGTCACATTTACAACAAAAAGAAAGAATATCTATGAATTTGGTTTAGTTACTAATTGCTACTGCTTATAGGTAGGGGTGGGCAAAAAACAAACAAACCGAACCGAGTCAAATCGAACCAACCAAACCAAAATCTATTAACAAATAGTTTGGTTTAAAATTTTCCCAGCCCGAAAACCGAAACATATCTGAACCAAACCGAGTTAAACCAAACTAAAAAACCAATGTGTTTTTGTTATTATTTGAATTAAACATATTAGCAATATACAATATACTAAAATCCTAACCTTAAAGTCACTATCAATTTTATTAACGATGTTGGCCTTTTAATTTTCTATTTACTTTAGTTACATTGTGTTCTTATAAACTTTTTGTGGTTTTTTAAGATTTTTGTTTCAGTTTTATATTAGATTTAATTTACATAGTTTATTTCTAATAAGCATTATTAACGATGATTTTTTTTAATTTTTTATTTACTTTAGTTAACTTTGAATTGATCATGTTCTTATAATTTTTTTATGTTTTTTTAATGATTTTTTATTTTAGTTTTATATTAGATTTAGTTTACACAGTTTTTTTTTCATATTCACCAACATGATGATTTCATGACCATATGTTTTAAAATATGATTTCTCTTACAAGAATTAAAATAAACGAACCTGATTAAACCGAACCGAAACACAAACCGAACCAAATACAAACCGAACTGAAACCGATCCAAACCAAACTAATTATAGTTTATTTCAGTTGGGAAAATCTAGAACTAAATTAACCAAACCGAACCGATAAAATAACCGACGTGCCCATCCCTACTTATAGGATAGATTATTTTATTCCATTAACATTTTAAACAATTATAGATGGATGTATGTAGCCACATATAGTTTCAGTTTAATTTTTTTAAAAAATATATATACTGGTATATGCGCACTTACACCATCCACTAAGATGTTTAATTGTATTAATTATGTTAGATTTACATATTATGATGACATTTACAGTATCAGAAGAAAAAAATAGAATCAAACATCATAAAATTAATACATAAGCCTCGTCGTTATAAGGATTTTAAATTAGGTTTGGGATTTAAGATCTTCGATTATTATAATACTACGTGCTCTCTGAATCAGCTAACAATTCATTCGTGGGTATATTATATTGCAGATCTGATTCGTTTTCATTTTATATAGGAAACATATATCAGTTTTCGTTTTAAGTTTACAATGTGATGTTGTGTGCTTCTTTTTTTTTTGGAAAACTGGCATAATTCTATGCTTTTCTTTCAGTATCGACATATTGTTATTTAATTAGTTGTTATATTTTTGAAACTAACTAATTTGTGGTTGTTTCCAAAATCGTTTCCACGCTTCGATATTTTATTTATCATAGAAAAACGTGAAATACTAAGAAGAAGAAACGAAGAATATTAGTTAAGATAATGTTCCTCAGCATATATTGTGAACATTTTAGTGAAAGATACAACGTACTGCATGATACTTTTTACTCTTTTCGTTCGGTATATGTACACTTGACATTTCAGAATATTTTCAGTGTTTGCCTTTATTTCTTGTACATTGTTTATGGAAATGGAAGGTCACGAAAAGTGGGAAATGACTAAGAAAACTATATGAATAACCAAAGTAACTCTATATGTTAAACACCTCATTTTGTTGCATGCATCAGCATGTGAATGATATGGTGGATTACTATCATGATCACCACCAAGTCAACATCAACAATCAAGCTTTAATTCTTTATATATTTCATATTAGTGCAAGCCATTATACATTATACAGAAAATTAGAGACAACCCCTAAAAATAATTCAGAAAATTATCGTATATTATTCAGACATATATACTGACGATAATTCTTATAAAATAATATACTTTTAGGATATTCCATACACACATATGTACTGAGTCCACTTGACAACTCGTGTCATTTATCAACGTTATCAAACAACGTCTAACAGAAAATATAACAACTGATATTATGAATTTGCAAATTAAAACATAACAATATTAAAATAACCAAATATGCTATGTGTCATTTTATTATAAATATAGCCAATTCATTCACAGTGATCATAAGCTCTATCTATCTCTTTATCACCTTTCTCTATAAGTAGTATCTCTATAACTCTTCTTATTCTTCTTCACGAGATTGAATATGGATGAATTTGGAGCTAAGTATGAGTGCTTGTTCTTTGGTATTACATAACATCACCACACATCATCTTCTACAACTCTTTTTTCTCCATGCAGTTTCTGAAGAGTGTCTTGTTGTTGTTGTTGTTGTTGTTGTTACAGATATGGACGATACTCTATACCCTTTGAGCATCGGAATCAACTTAGCTTGTCGAAACAACATCCAAGGAAAATAGACTAACGTTTCAAGATTTAATTTAATCCTCTGTATAACTTCTTTTAATTATTTACTCAATTATCTTTTTTTTCTTATATGCAGAGTTCATGCTTAATCAACTAGGAATAGAAGAGAGTGAAGTTCCAAAGATGTGTCTTGATCTTTACAAAGAATATGGAACCACCATGGCTGGTCTCAAGGTATGTGATTACTCTCTCATTCATTTCATAAACAGTTCTTGAACCTATAACAACAAAAACTGAACCGTGCGTTACAGGTTATGGGTTATGAATTTGACAACGATGAGTTCCATGAATATGTCCATGGAAGACTTCCCTACGAGAAACTAAAACCTGATCCCATTCTACGTAACCTTCTTCTCTCCATGCCTCACCGTAAGATCGTAAGTTTACTCTTGCCGGATCTGAGATTTAAAGGGCTATAAACATTTTCATTTTTTAGGTTTAATTTTAATAACTTTTTTTAATCAATTTGGGACCATCCTAAATATGTATAATAGCTTTTAAAGTTTTAGGTACCAAATTGAATTTTTTATTCGGCTGTGTCCATAACCGGTCCAATGATTCTTTTTTAATCATCCACTGTTTTTTGTTCTTTCCTCCATCAGATCTTTACTAATGCAGACAAAGCTCATGCAACACGAACTCTTAAGCGTTTGGGTCTAGAAGACTGCTTTGAAGGAATCATTTGCTTCGAAACACTAAACCCTTCTTCTAACACAACCACTCAAATCCTCTGTAAACCCTCTGTTCAAGCCTTTGAAGCCGCCATTCGCATAGCAGACATCGTTGATCCACGCAAAACGGTAAAAGAAAACGTCACAAGAATCTTTATAACAGTTTCAGACACTGAAAACCTCTGTTTCTTTCTTTTCAGATGTTCTTTGATGACAGTGTCCGTAACATCGCTAGTGCTAAAGCAGCAGGGCTCAAAACCGTGTTCGTGGGTGACTCGGTGCTAGTTCAAGGTGCAGACTATGCACTAAGCAGCATTCACAACATAAAGAAAGCTATACCTGATCTATGGGAAGACAACAAAGACGAGAAGGTGGAGCCAATTGTGCAGCAAGTGGCGGTTGCAACCATGGTTCAAGCTTAAAAGATAAATAAACTTTAATAAGACTCTTACATTGTACTTTCAACTCATGTAATCATAAAGAAATAAACATAAAGACCATAACTTGAAACTCTCATAATAACAAAACAAAGATGGCAATGACCCTGGAATGATCTCAATAGTGTGGTTATCAAGCATCCAGAGGGAGCTCTCCACAGGCATAGATTCTGCAACCTTTCTTGGGAACATCGAAGGCGCGTGTCTCCTGAGATTCAAGTGTCCTAACAAGCTTCATACCTTCAATGACTTGTCCAAACACAACATGCTTGTTGTCTAACCATGGAGTCTGCACACAAAAAAAATATATGAATCAAAAGGCAAAACATATTAAGATCTACAAGTTTATATAATGTGAAGAGTTAGTGAATCTTTTCACCTTGACAGTGCAAATGAAGAACTGGCTTCCATTAGTATTGGGACCAGCGTTGGCCATACTCAAGATTCCAGGTCCAGTATGCTTCACTGGACATGCCCAAAACAAAAGCATTAACACCTCAAAGAAGTAAAACACTAGAAAACAACAACTTGTCTTTGTTAGTAGTAACACTCACAAGTGAAGTTTTCATCTTCAAACTTGGCACCATAGATACTAATTCCTCCAGTACCCTATCAGACCATGTTAACAATTTTGAATGAAATATTACTTAAAAGACACAATCTTAAATGTAAAAAAAAGAAGAAAAAAACATTACATTTCCCTCGGTGAAGTCACCTCCTTGGATCATGAAATCTTTAATAATACGATGGAAAGAAGAACCTTTGTATCCATACTTCTTCTCACCTGAATAAACACAAACATTTATTCATCTAAGTCTATTTTTTTTTTTAATATATCTACAAAGTTCCAAACTTTCATTATCTTACCAGTACACAAGACACGGAAGTTTTCAACGGTTTTGGGCACGACGTCACCAAACAGACCCATCACAATCCTTCCAGCGACTTCACCACCAATCTCAACATCAAAGTAAACCTTGTTCGTCACTTTAGCCTGAGGTTCTATCACTTCCTCTTCCTCCTAGTAATCAACACAAAGTTCATTAGTAGCAACATGATAATAACTAATGATTATATGCTTTTAGTGGGAAATTATCTTCTTACAGCTGCCATTGATTTAACACAAGCTGTTCTCTGGTTCTTGATGGTCGCATAAGCTCCTGAGAAGTGCTTCTTGAGAGGGAAACTTGCTGCATAGTGTAGTCTCGAGGACAATGCAGAACCAGAGGAAACTGATTGAGATGTTCGGTTTGCAGAAGAAACTAACTGCGACTTAACACCAATCTACAAAGAAAACCAAACACAACAGAAGGCAGCTTAATTCGATCGATGACAAGGAAGAACTTAAAAGCCATAATGTTAGGAGTTGAGGTTACGAACCTGAGAAGTGTGAACCATCTGCATTGAAGACAAAGACGCCATTTGATTGGTGACGAGAGGAAGATGATTTAGCTTTTGCTTTGACAACCGTCTCTAGTTTCAGATAAGAGAGAATAAGGAAGTCTGGCCTGGCCTCTCGAGCGTTTTTATGCACGCACATTAGTTGATGATGATATCGTTAACATCTCACGCTAACTTGCGCCGCGTTGATTTTAAGCCCAGTCCAAAGTTTACTTACTTTTTGGCCCAATAAGATCTTCTTCACTTTGCTTATTATGTCAAATGTAATCTCAATTACTACTTATCTTGAAATTGTGAAGCTATATAATGAGGTGTTGAGACATTATTAGCTATTAATAACTATCATGCATAATAAAACAATCGGTGATTTCTAGCTTTATGGAAGTTAAGAAAAAGCAGAAAAATAAATAGAACGAGATTGTAAAAGTAAACAATATCTGATAATCTCATCTTTTGCTTCCGAGACAATAACATAAGTTGAGGCTTTTGATTATTACTTTTGTCCTTTTGTGAAAATGTTATTCAAACTTTCTAAAAAAGGCTAGAGTCCACCACGAGGAATAGCCCTGAGAAACCTCACCACCGTTGGAGGAGGTGGAGATCCTGGAGTCGCAAACACAAAGTGATAGTTTTTCTGAGTCTTGAGAAGTTCAGTAACCTCGGTGATGTCGGCATCATCTGCGGCTCCCAAGTGTCCCAAGACTAGTATTCCCAACGATGGTTCTGGATTCTCACCTGACCACGAAACTATGTCCTCCAATATCTTCGTCATCTTCTCACGTTTCTCTCCTGCGTGAAAATGACTCAGCTTCACATGATCCTCCGAGGCTCGAAAGTCCGGTCAAATCGCCATAGATCCGGATCCAAACAGGACCGCGTAGACCAACACCCAACAGCATCTCTCTAATAAACGGTACGAGGTCAGCTTCCGTGCGTCCCTCAGGGATCTTACATTCGTCCATGTCCCAGAACACTCCTGTCCCATTCGCTGACAAACAGAGAAGAACACACACACACACACACACAGATTCAGTTACTACAAAATATATTATAAACTCACAATAAAAGACAGATGAAAATCATATCAAGTCTCTACTTTTGTTTACAGGGTATTAATCAATTAAAAACACACAGAAATTATCAGATCTATAAAGTTGATCACTTTATCTAACGTAACGTAGAGAAGAAGAGGTAGTGAGAGAAGAACTTACAGACGTAAGGTTCGCTGTACGAAGCCATGGTTTGGTTTTTTATTGACAGCAAAGGTTGAAACTTTAGGGTTTTTTTTGACAGACGACGATAACCCTCCTCGACGTCTCTCTCTCTCTCTCTCTCTCTCATTTATAGGCAACTACACGAAGCTTAATCTTGTGACATTTGTCGAGCATCAGTACGTTTCGAGTGATGCGATCCGAGTCTCCCCCAAGTCTGTTGTCGTCTTCCATCATAACTTCCCGTACATTGTTTGTTTGCTTTTATAGGAAGCTGCTAGACTGTTGGAAAGAGCTCTTGCAGCTTGGGCTTTGATTGTTGAATCTTATTGGGCTTACATTCTAACTGGGCCGACTTCTCTTTTGATAACAAAGGAGATCTACCGCAACCTAATTAATCATATATACACAACTAAGTTAACCCAAACTATTAAATCCATTTTTTAGTGGCTCCAGTAGAAAGGCCACTTAAACTATTAAACCCATTATCTAAAGATGACGTATCCTGGCCCCACCGAGGTGGTCCAGACTAGAGACCGAAGTGAGCATGGACGCTGCCAGGGCGTCACCATGTGGCTCACCGTGTAACGGTCTTCGGTCTCGGGTGCTGCAGCCTACATGTAAATTCCGCAGTGGCCAAGGTTCGAACTCAAAGACGGGCATTCCAGCTGGAGCTCCTATACCACTAGACCAAAGCAACTCGGCAGCTTGCTTTAGATGTACCATACATGTATTATTGTAAAATGGTTATGAGAGGCTATTGAAGTGTGAATGTAAGTTCTACTTCTTGACTAGACAAAGACAATTGGCGTGTGATTTCTATTGATCTTATTTTTTTTTAAAGTAATGATTGATCTATACAAACCGGTTTAAACTAAGAATTTGAAGTAAAGCAAACCGAAACTTAAAAGTTAACATAAAACGACATCACATCTCTCCACCGTTTTTGCTTTGCGTCTAAGTTAGTTTAGCTTTTGCATAAGTTTCCTCAACAAATTCATACACATTTTATATATAACCCCATCCAATCTTTAGACATAATGATATCACAGTTGCAGAGACTAAAGAGTGCATCATCATCATGGACTCGAGATCTTACGTGTTCTTCTTTGGTTTATCATCTCTCACTCTGATTGCTCTTGCTTACGATCCTGACACACTTCAAGATCTATGCGTCGCAGATCGCACTTCAGGTACTATATAGTAGTATCTACATTTACATCGTATTTTTGTTTAATTGTCGTTAATATGATTTACGCAGGGATAAAAGTGAATGGTTTCACTTGTAAGCCTGAATCAAACATAACCGCCTCTGATTTCTTCTTCGCCGGAATCGGCAAACCAGCCGTCGTTAACAACACCGTCGGATCCGCCGTCACGGGAGCTAACGTAGAGAAGATCGCAGGGCTCAACACGCTCGGAGTCTCCCTCGCGCGTATCGACTACGCTCCCGGAGGTTTAAACCCGCCGCACACGCACCCTCGCGCCACCGAAGTAATCTTCGTGTTGGAAGGCGAGCTTGACGTCGGCTTCATCACGACGGCGAACAAGCTCTTCGCTAAGACGGTTAAGAAAGGAGAAGTGTTCGTCTTCCCGAGAGGACTGATTCATTACCAGAAGAACAACGACAAAGCGAAACCAGCTTCGGTGATCTCGGCTTTCAACAGTCAGCTACCGGGAACTCAATCTATGGCCGCCACACTTTTCACGGCGTCTCCGCCGATTCCAGATCACGTTTTAACGACGGCATTTCAAATCGGGACGAAAGAGATCGAAAAGATCAAATCTAAACTTGCGCCGAAGAAAGGCTAAAATTCGACGATCTTATTATAAATTGCATTGTTGTATATTTTTATTATTTGATTTTTGAATAAAGGGAAAGAAAAAGCTTATTGATCAGAGTAACTTGCTGAGACAGTCGGAGGGTCTTAAACAAGCCTAGAGACGAGACATCTCTCTCTACAAACCAAACACAGGAGAGAAAGCTGTACAACTTATATATACTAAAAGCTGCGACACCAAACAACATAACTTGCCTACATATGTATGAAACCGAACCTCATACTGAAACTCGAAAACACTTATTACTTGTCTATCCTGAGGTTATGACAGAGATGTCCGAGTTCCGGCCGTGACCGCATCCAATCCAAGAATTTCATTTCTTTCGGCGACGTGCAGTAGAGGTATGATCTGAACGTTATCAGATAAAAGTAGCGTCTGCTCATACAAAACCAACAATAAAGACAAAAAAAAACATTATTGATAAGTAAAGAAAATTTGTCAAACCGGAGTATGGAGTTATGTGACTAACCTTAAGGCTTTAACACCCATGTCCATGATGTATGAACGGTCTTCATCTTTTGTATTAGGAAGCTTGTTGAGTTCTTTGGTGTAGTAACATATGTCTTCCTTCAAATGTCCTGCACCAGCACACCTGTAAAGATGCATAACAATACAACTAAGTCATGAGCTAGCTATGTGGTTAATTAAAAATATGTCAAAAGAGATTTGATTTGATATTATTACTTACTGTTGGATTATCCCATCTACGTCTGCTTTGCTTTGAGGACCATGTGAAAGCACTCTTATCAGACTCAGTATGTCACGGTAATCTCCCATACTCAACGTTTCTTCATCACAAGCCCGACAAGGTGACTCGTCTTCTTCGTCCAAGGTAGAAGAATCTGTGTTTGGCGTAGCTGTAAGCTTCTGACCAGGTTGAAGCACGAGACAAGTAATGGCCATAGCATAAGAAGCTCCTCCAAAACCGGTGTGCGATATAAACAAGTAACCCCCAGCGGCACTGTTGAAAGTTGTGTCCACCAGTTAAAACGGAACATGTTAAGTGAATTAATAAAAAGAAAAAAAAAAAGAACAATGAATGATCCTTACTCGTCTTTGCAATACTGGATTGCATCTACATCGGAAGCTAATGCGTCTCTTTCTCTGGTTAATGGTATTCTCCGGTACGATATGTTGTAGCTTTCATCTTTAAGAGCAGCATATACTTCTGCAGGCGTCTTCACATTCTCTGGTTGAATATTCTCCCAGTATCCTATCACCCGAGACTCATTTGATGCTGGGCTATACTCTTCACGATGTAATAGCATTCGACCTCCAGTTTCTCTAACCTCAGACAATATATCTTCTTTTAGCCGTGTTTCGATGCTCTCTACCTGCATTAAATATACAAATCAATAAAAACGTATATGAAGCCCGCGTCATAATTAAAGGTGTGCACATACCACAGCGCCGGTTATCCCCACATGCTTGAGGGTATCGACTGGTTTACTCAATTCTCTCAAGACAAATGGAGTCCCATTGATGTAAACAACTGCTTCTTCTCTCAGGTCTGTTACAACTACTCTTGCTGCTGAATCCCCGCCTCCTTCTTTTAGTTTGGTTCCTAAATAGGCGAGCATCTTTTTAGCTCCGGAAATTGTGGGAGTTGCCATGCTATACACAGGATATCTATCGACCTGAAATGATTTTTGCCGGTTGATATAAGGCAGTGATGGCAAGGTGAAGGACGTTATCATAGTAAAAAAAAATAAACATACCTTGTATACATGAGGTGCACCAGTAATCTGCACACGACTTGAAGTTCTTTGACCAGGGAAAAAGTACATTTTAAGTATAGAACCTTTGCCCAAAACAGAACCACTCCGTTCGTTCACAATTGACTCCATGACTGCATCACCATGTTGTGATTCGTGCTGTGCCCGCAGTTCCTCCTGCAAGAAGAAAATTAAAAGCTGTAACGTGCAAAAGAAAGATAGCATTTACAGTTTTCAAGCCTAAAATAATGAGGCAATACTCACAGGAATGGTAAAAAATCGTCCAGGCCTTAGCCTTATGCTCCACTTCATCGCTTGCACCTCAGGTCTCTGATGCAGCCAATTCTTGAAAGTCACCTTAGACCCTCCTTTCACAAAGAAGTCGTCTAGAGTTTCACTTCCAAGATATGCTGCAAAGGCAATCAACCGGAAGTATCTCTCCAAATATTCAGCGCCACGCTTCAATGCAGCACTTCTTACTCTTGGCTCAACATGTTGTTGGTTGAAAACTTTCCTGTACTGCAGAACAGCTTCACGAATGTTTTGCAAAGCAGAACATCTATCAATCACAGCATCTAACGCCTCACGAGATTCAACTCCGTTATCGAATAACCTAGTGATTTTCCACAGCAGGAGGATGTCATCCATTCCAAATGTACGGCCCTGCTGGTCCTCGGTTCTTCTTTCTGAAATACGAGGTCTTGTTTCAGCGGTATTGCTTCCAGTTTCTTCACCACCACTTGATGAATCTTCATCCACGATTTCATGGGTCAGAACATCATACAGAACCTTAATAGGTCTTCCATAATTGATGCGGAGCTTCACTAGACATGCAATAACAGTTCCAGTGGTTGTTCTACCTCTACCCATCTGCGAATGAAAAAAAGGAATTCCCTTTGTAAGTCGAACAGCAAAACTCAAGAATACTTAATATATCAAATACCAAAGCAGATTGTGAATCTCAACCTGGCAATTGAAGACAAAAGCAGTGTCTTTGGAAGCACAAGCGATATTGGACGTCAATGTGTCAAAGTCAGAGCTTTTAGGCGCTTTACCATCGGTAATAGGCACACGGGCGTACTTAATAGGAAAGCCATCGGCCTCTAAACTTTTGTACACCTCGAGGGGTGTTTGAACAGAATCAGCATCCACATGTTCCCATAAGTCAAAAATCTGTCCATCCTTGGTTTCATGAATAACCATTATCGCACCATCATACCGCCTAGCTTCTCTCAGAATATCCTCTTTCAAACGAGCCTCCATTCCTTCGACTCTATCGCGATCAATCCCCTAAACAAAGGTACTTATGTCAGCTTTTTGACCAATTCATTAGTATCGGCTAATATACTAAAAACTACAGATTATTTACCGTATATTCTAGCATGTTCTTATATGGCCTTTCAACTTCACGTAGCACAAACGGTTTCCCGTTGATGTATATAACAGGTTCTTCTCTCATGTTGTGCCAAAAGACAGGCCGGCCACCTCTTGAACTCCCAACCCTTTCAATGACAGATCGAATACCATCTATAGTTGGGTTCGCTACACCATATACAGGAAATCCTGGAACCTCTCTAAAATTTGGTGCTCCTTCCACCCTCTCTGGTAGACTTAGAATTTGACAACCGGGACTATGATCACTCTTTAGAACAGTCTGACTTCCCAGTACTTCCCCACTTCTAAGTGCAGCAACGACACTCATCTCATGAGGGCGCCCATCAGTAGATTCTGCAATCTTTGTCAAAGAAGGCTTCATAGCCGCATATCCAAGGGCACCCATAGGATCTCTCCTGAGCAACCTAAAAGAGGAATATGAACTTACATGAGACGGCTGAATACCATATGCAGTCTAATTTTTAGCATTCAAATTCAAAGGGAAAAAAAAGACGCCTGTCCAGTACCTGCGAAGAATGCTATAGAGCTCTGGCCTAGCTCGCATCCAATCAGAAAAACTGACATGACCAAGCGAACCAGATTGAAGGTAACCACCCTCTGAATGAAGGTACACAGCAAAACATATAAGGAAGTAGTATCTTTCCAAGTACTCAACAAAGAATGAGAGTGCTGCCTCTCTCTTTTTTTCATCAGGTTGACGCAAAATACTACTCCGATAGGTTGCAATCGCCTCTCGTAAGTTCTGTAAGTTAATTCAACGATAATATTTAGAGCTTTTACCTTAAGTGAAAACCCATAAGACAAACACAACACAGTTTATATATCAGATAGTATACTTCAGTATTAAAATTGAAAAAAAAAATACCTGCATGGATGCACATTTGTCGATGACTTTATCAACTTGCCTTTTGCCTTCTACACCACCCTGGAATCATGAAACCAGTTAATGGTTAGAACCAGCCGGACCAGCAAGAAGATCAAATAAAGACAAGCACAAAGGGACTAAATACCTCTAAGACTCGTATCAAACTTCTAACAACTGCATATTCCCCTCTACGGATTGCCTCCTCAGAATTTGGCAGATTTATAGTAATATTTTCACCAGCTTTAAAGATTCTCCCAAAAGAGTTGTTTCTTGGGAATCCATGATCTTTATTCAAAGAGATATAGCAAAGAAAAAAAAGGCAGGTTAGTACAAATTTCTACCATAATGTACTGCCTTAAAAACGAATCTGTCATGACTCTTTGGGTCTAGTTTATATTTTGTTCCTGAAAACGTGGCTCCTGGACTTACATATATGTATTAAGAGAGTTGAGATGTGATTATTTGGCTAGTCCCTACCGTGACACTTCTTTCTAAACTATAAAGCACGTTACATTCCAAAAGGGGCAGAAATAGACAATTCAAAATAATGTTCTCCAAATTAGGTTCTTTCTGTTTCAAATAAATATATAATTTGTAGAGTCTCTTCAGTAAGTACCTGATGCTCCGGTACGCTTGAAATAGACGAGAGTTGCAATCACCATTCCAGTCGTTGTACGTCCACGTCCCATTTGACAATTAAAAATTATCTCGGTATTAATGTCAGCTTGAGATATCTTCTTAATCTGCAAACACAAATGTAAATTAGTATATTAGTTGACAGGGACGTATTATGTTATGTACCTAGCAAATACCAAATGGAAGGAGATAAGATCTCTGAACATTTTGACTTTAGGAAAGGAATGAAAACAAACTATCCTAGCTTTGTGTTTCGCCAAAGTTACCCACAAAAACGTTCTCACTAATTTCGTAAGCATAAGACTTACCAACGCATCAAAATCTGTTTCTTTAGGTGACTTTTCATCCGTTACAGGAACACGCTCATAATCAACAAGGTAGCCTTCAGCTTGCAGTTCTTCGTAAAACTGGGTCCAGAGAAGCGTATAAGCAAAAAATAATGACATGGAAACCACATAAAAGGATAAATTCTCTGTGTCAAACACATAGATTCTTCATTCCAAAGTCCTACCTCAAGCAGCGTCTTTAAGGAATCAGTTGAGACTGGCTCCCACTGGTCCACCATCTGACCATCCGGCAGTTCATCAGTGACCAGTATCTTATTCCCATATCTGGCAGGAAAATAATCAAATACACCGCAAAGCAGAAAGAAAAAAGTTACACCGTTGTAAGACTCAGTGGATACAGTTAAACATATACCTAGAAGCCTCCATGAGAATATCTTCTTTCAACCGTGCTTCCATTTGCTCTACCCTTACCCTGTTGATTCCCTGAACAGAAAGATGAACTTAAGGTCAGAAATGAAAGGAACCACGGATACATTGTCATTTGTGATTTGCTCAAAAATGCTTCAACTAACGTATAAAATGCTAATTGATGAACAAAAATATGTGCCTCCGAATAGATTGAGATGACATAAATTAAAGGGCTAGTGAAAACATATTAGCAGGGTACCGTGTACTCAAGATTGGTGTACGGTTTCTCCACATCACGCAGAACAAACGGTCGCCCATTAATGTATACTACCTGGCAAAATGTGCAAGTAAAATAACAAGTTAATAACAGAGTATAAGAAGCAACGATAAGTGACATATGAAGAGGCCTTATAGAAAGGATATATACCGGTTCCTCCCTAAGGCTAATCCAAAGAACTTGAACTTGTTTACCATCCTTATGAGCTCCAATGTGCCTAAGAACATTCCGTATCCCAACAGCCGTTGGGATTGCGACCCCGTGAACTCGTAGCGAATCAGCCTGTTACAAAGTCCACAACATCCAATCAACAGTATAGCGAGTGGTGTACATCAAGCTCTAGAAATGAGAAATAGTAACACACACACATAAACAAAGATCAAAAGCTAATAGCGAGTGTTGTACATCAAACATGGATTCGACCTAGAATCAAAGAAGAGAAATGCCTATTCGTTTCTGATCCCTAAGTAGCCCAAACGCATCCGATTTCGATTTGGTTCACAGAGAGCTAGCCCTAACCAAATAACAAAACAACGAGAATCAAAATCGAGGAGAGACCTGACGGTAATTGGGAGCGCCATCGATCTGAGGAGTCATGCGCTTGTTCTGACAGCCTGGAAAATGATCGCTCTTGAGAATCGTCTTCTTCCCGAGTACAGATCCGTCTCTAAGCTTCATCACCTGCTCTGGCTCTTTCGGTATAGACGCCATCTCTCTCATCCAACAACACACTTCTCACCTCCGACTCTTCGTTTCACTCTTAAAACGACAAAAATCCAAACGCCAATGCGAATAGGATCGCAGGAATATTCTCCAAGACAGTGAATGAGAAGGAAAAATCTTAAAGAGATTGGGCTTTAGATAGATGATGAAGAAATGGATAAGGTCGCGAGGAATAGAACGAATCGAATATAAGAAAGAGATAGAGAGATAGAGAGGTGCTCACACGCTAAATTGTTCAGCTTTAATTAACTTCCAGGGAGAACTTATATGTAAATACATCATAGATTGGTAGGAGTATTTATTGCATAATAAATTTATGCAAATAGAAATCAGAATTAATTATAGAACTTTTATTCTTTCGAAAGTCATAACGAGAAAGCCATCGAGAAGGTTCCCTTTTTTTATTTGTGGGTTGTGATCAGATAAAACCAAACCTTTTATTTTACGTTTGATTAAGTGTTTAATCTTTTTTAGCTTGGATTCAGTTATGGTTTTCAATTTTTTAAAAGAAAAACCAGGAATTATGCAACAGAAATTAATTTTAAGTTGAACTTTGTATTATTCAACACGTTTAAAAGCTTGAAGGCTTGAAGCCAAGGACAAGGAGATGTGAAATATTTTTTTGAGATAGGTTACTTTAAATATGCTTAGTTGTGTTGGTAATAAAGTAACTTTAGAAAAGGCGTAAAAGTAGCCTCCGATTAAGAAAAATTATAGAGGAAACGAAATCTCTATTGGTCCGTAAATGGTTTGTGGGTCTTGCGTCACACGTGAACGTGTAAGGCGTGTCTTTTTCTTTTATGTGTTTTTTTTTAAGTTTGTTGTCTAATCTTGATTTTTGTAATTAACTAGGGAAAAACGAACTGTGTTGTATTAGACCATCTCCGATGAAGTATCCATGAGGGTTCTATGTGACGATTCTAAGTAAATATATGTTAAAAATTAAATCAAAATGAGAGAAAATAGATAGATATGGTTCTAAAAATGAAAGTTTTAAAACCAATTCTAAATAATATGTGTCACTTTGTGATAAGGTAGTATTTTAAAGGAAAAAAAAAAATCTAATTGTTCTTTCTCTTTCTCTTTCACGGACTGAAAGCAACTCTTTTTTTTTTGTAGACGAAACAGAGATCTTATTTCACAATTTGGCTCAGCTGTCAATCCTCTCCATCCTCTATCTACTCTGTTTCTTTCAATCAAGATAACAGGTGAGTTTCACAACAAAAATTCGAATCCTTTTCCTAGATTTTCCATGAAAATTTACTGTCATTTTGTTGTTCTTGTGGCTGACTGCTCTACAGGAAAGAGTAATCAAAACCTGATGATGTGGAGATCGCGACCGAGCATGCAGAGGATGGAGATCTCACGGAATCTATCCCGAACATTTCCTAAAATACTGGATAAACTGACTCAGATCGGTCTCCCTTAATCGAGAGGCTCGCTTGCTTCACTTCAACTTCATAGAAGAGGGAAGGATCTATACACTAATAGGTGGCCTACTGGCGTACCTCGAAGTACTCCGGTATATACACCAGGGCAACTTTGAAAGACAAGTTAGCAACCGTACTGCTGGTATGAATTGAGTATTGCAGACTAGTGATAAGCCCATAGCAACAAGACTGCTATTATCAGATAGCTAGGACTTATTATACAGCTCTTTAACACAAGGGAACGTATGGGGATATCTCAAGAGAAAGTTTCTAGTTCTGACTTTCTGCCTTAAAAGCAGATTCAAAGAGACAAGATCCAAATCCTTCAGCCTATTCACAGCGGATGAAGTAATAATAGTTTTGTACAATTAGAACTTCATACCTTTTTCTTGCTTTCTTGTTCTTAAGCCAGTTACATACTTTATTAGCCCGAGGGGTTCCTCCTTTTAGTCGAGTATGTAAACAACCTGAAACTAATGCTTTTTTCCCTTTCTAGCTTTCCACCATTAAGACTTGTTGACTTCCTACGCTATTCGATTCGCTGGCATGTCCGGTCTCATACGAAGGAAAGGTTGAATGGTCAGTCACTCATGAATTCCTTCTCTAATCACTACTGGAATATAGCTTATAGAAAGAGCAGCTTGAAGGAAGTGGCAATGCTAGAAGGGCATTTCTTTCCCGCCTACTTGAGTAGCGCGTTGGATCTATGCTTAGGCAGCTTAATCGCGACTTCATATACGTTGCCATGTCTGTATCCGACCAAAGACCTTCCTGATGTTCTTAATAGGCATTCTGAGAATAGGTTGCTGGCGTAGCTTCTGTTCCTATGGTTGAATGTGTAGGGATGGAGTACCTGCCGGGGAAGCCTGTCGT
>NC_027755.1:33211041-33273718 GCF_000695525.1 Brassica oleracea var. oleracea | reverse complement strand
AAAAACCTGCAACTTGAACCCATGAAATAATGTACAGGTAAGCTACTTTAGGAGAGGATTATGGTCAGAATAAAAGGTAGTGAATCACGACCAAGTAATATATAGAAAGTTTTACTTGCAGAGAGTTCATAGAATCAATCGGAGTACGCATCAGAGCTATGATCAATTCAAATCACCTTCAAAGTTGGCCCAAAATCATTTATATCAGCAGAAACTGGAGAAAATGTTCTATTGCTGAATTGTTAGGCATCAGAGCTATGATCAATTCGTAAATCACCTTCAAAGTTGGCCCAAAATCATTTATATCAGCAGAAACTGGAGAAAATATTCTATTGCTGCATTGTTAGGACTCTGTTTGACAAGGTAAATTAATTTTTATTGAGTTGATATTTGGTATAGATAATCATGAAATATCCGACTTCATAATCAACGGTGAGATTTTGAAGTGGACGGTTGGATTAGTAGTTATTCATGTCTTTCTGAATCAGTTGATGCACTGTAAAACAGAGTGATATGTTTGATGAATTGTCTTGTTTGGTTGGAAAATGAGCTCGGACAGAGTGATATGTTTGATGTCTTGTTCAATAATTATAAGTTTTTTTATTATAGAATGAGATGCAAGTAACCTATTATTGCAAGTTTTCTAATTTTTGAAACTTAGAACTTTTAATTGGTTCTACTATTGGAGGAGTTAAAACTAAATAAATATCTAAAATTTTTAATTTGATTATTTTCAATTAAACAATTGATTTAGAACTCTAACACCGTATCTGTCGGAGATGCTCTTATTATTTGTACAGATTAGTTTTAACGAAAAATGGTACCAAAAAGCTACAGAATAATTTGCAGAAGAAAAACGATGATAAGTTATTGACAGTGGAATATTCTTTTGGGATGCGACAAAGGGCAATCACCCACCATATATTTGGTGATTTTACCTACATACAAAACAAAATAAACGAGCCCGACAAAAATATACGTAACCATGTCACAGCTCGTTGCAAACAAAATATCAGCATTTTAATAATTATACATATATATCAAGAAATGAAAGAAATATCTTCTTTTTTTTACAAGCTAGGTTTTTTATGAGCAATTACAAGCTAGGTTATAAGACCATTTCCAATGTATTCTTCTATTTTTACCTCTAAAATAGAGCATTTCTAAAATAAAGACGAGTTTATTTCCAATGTATTTCTTTATTTTTGCCTCTATAAAGGAATATTCTCAAAAGATTTTATTTTAATTTTACAAAAGATACATTTTGTTTATAAAAGTTGATAACTAACCCTATTTATTTTTAACTTTTAAAATATTTTCATAAACTTATGAATTTTTTTAAACTAAAGTTTTGTTAAAAGACTATTATGTAAATAAAAAATGTTATTATACTCATACAAAAGCTGTATTTCTCTATAAATATAATTATTTTGGTTACAACTATAAAAATTTGAAAGTTAAAGGACTATTTTGAAAATAAAAAAGTATGACTATATAATAGAGAAATGCTATTTTTTCCTCTATAAATAGAGGAAAAAATAGCAATATATATTTTAGAGGTGAAAATAGAAATGTGATGAAATATTTTTACTTCTATTATAGCATATAGATGTGAAAATAGTTAGGGGTTAGAGATGGTCTAACAGATATTTGGATATTATAATATGTTGGACGGTGAACACGTGCTCCATCATTTTGGTCGTATATGCTCCGAACGTAATATAAACATTTGTGAACCAAAAGAAAAACGCTGGTGCTGATATATATTCAATCTTTTTTGGGCAAAGAAATTGATGATATATATTCAATCTTTTTACGGAGAAGATATACCTAGTTAAACAAATAATCATATTATATATTGCATACAAACCCCTATTTCCGCAACTAATAAGATCAAAACATAATTGACCAGCTACAAGTATATATATAAAAATATCGACTATATAAAGTGGCAGGTCACACATAGTTAATTTATTCTTTGAGTTGTCATCGTATCAAAACTGTCGATAAACGACTCTTCCAACGCATTGTGAGTTAAACATGATCGGATTCGTCAGTTGATTCTTCGCTTTTTTAAAACAGGTTCCCACTTGTTAAATTGTATTTTACGGTTATACAAATACTATATTAGTAAGAACGCAAAAAAATAATAAACAAAGACACACGCGATTAACACGGTCTTTGAAAATAGTTTTTACTCATTAGTCTTTTGTTTATTAAACAAGTTAAAAAAAACGTAATACAGTTAGCAAAACACACAATTATACAGATTGATTCATAGTCATTAGCTCTATAGATTATTATATAACGTTTATCACCATTGTTACTGAATAGCTTTTCACGACAAGTTATTTATGTTATTAATATAAAGAAAACTATTATTACAAAGGTGTATAGATTTTACATACGCCATATTTTTAAAAATGAAAAAATGGATAAGAGGGAATCACATAGTGCTTAAACTGACTTTGAATAATAATAATAGTAATAGTATTACTTTTTGGCAATGGTATATTGTGATGATGATACTATGAGAACATGTCAACAACTTAAGTGTGCATATTATTGTAACCTGTCAAATCACATGTGACTGATTGATGTCGCATTTTCAAATGCGATTCTCATGGACTTCAAATATGTGGCTCACAAGCGTTTTGTCTTTTCGATCTGTTTAATCATTAACAAATGTTATTTTGCTTTGCTTTAATGTTAATCTAGTCACGTATAAGTTATAACATTAACAAATGTGAAATCAAACGAGGGATCGAATAATCAAATATTATTAAAAGCTTTCACGCATGAAACTTGTTACATTGGCTATTTGTTTATGTTCCGCGATTTGGAAGATCTCTCTACCACATGTATCTATTCTCTCACGACAAAGGAATATATCCTCTACAAATAAGCTTTCTCATAAACTATCACTCAATAGGGAGGGTTGTATATAATACGCAACGCAACTGTTGTCTCTTGTCAAACAAAACATTTGAGGCTTGCAATCTATTAATTTATACTTGTGGTATCACAATATCGCTATTAAGATTCAAATATTGGCTAGATTAAGTAATATATGAACCAATACGTAGTAATTTTGAAAAAGGATTGCATAATATTTTTAACATAGAAAAAAAACATAACGAAAATAATAATTAACATATATCTGCATGCTTTAACATATACGGGCCTTTCCCAAAGCCCAAGCTAACAGGGTTATTTTTATTCAAACACTATCTTACGGTCTAGTTGCAATATATACTAAAATGTATAGGGGTTTATGCGCAACTGCGCCATAGTTTAATAACCAGCAAATCACGTTATCTTATTATCATCGCCCGAAATCGTCCGGTACCCGACCCGACCGACCCGTTGAAATGACCCGACCCGGTTAAATAGAGAAGACACAGATAACTTGTCGCCGAGGATTTCTCTCGCTCGTCTTCCTTTTCTCCGGTCCGTTTTGAGGGAAGTAGTAGAAGACGGCGACCGGTTTAGCGATGAACCGATGCTCAATTTCGGTATGCAGAACGGCCGATGTTTTACTAAACCGGCCAACGGTCTCCGTCGTCAGGAATTTGAAATTCAATCGCCGGCTAATCGGAATCTGCTCGATTGCGTCGGCGGCTCCTTTCGTCGGCGCGGAGGACGAGAAGTACGGTAACAAACAGGTCATCAGCCTCACTCCTCGCCTCTACGACTATATCCTCTCCAACGTTCGCGAGCCTGAGGTATGTATGCATCTCTTCCCTCTGCTTCTATTGCGAGGGAATTAGGGATCTCGATTCTGATTTCAGCGTCTTTTGATTGATTGAATCTGTGTGTTTAGATTCTCAAGCAACTTCGTGAAGAGACTGCGAAGATGCGAGGTAGTCAGATGCAGGTAGGGCTACTATGGTTTATTGCTAATTCGAAGTAGCTTTCGTTTGTTTATTGAGTAGGTGCGATACTGTTTCTTGGCTGTGTAGGTATCTCCTGATCAAGCACAGTTACTAGCAATGCTTGTACAGATTCTTGGAGCTGAGAGGTGCATCGAAGTCGGAGTTTACACGGTGCTTATCTCTCTTCTTCCATTGAGTTTTTTTTATGCTGAGTTCCTAATGAAAATGATGATAAGTTTGTTTTTTTTTTAATTTCCGACAGGGGTATTCATCATTGGCTGTGGCGTTGGCTCTACCAGAATCAGGACGTCTTGTTGCCTGTGAGAGAGACTCTAACTCTCTTGAAGTTGCTCAGAGGTATTACGAGCTTGCTGGTGTCTCGCACAAGGTAATACTTTGTTTTGTCACTCAAAGTTTGTAAATGGTTTTGCAATATATGTTTGGCCTCTTGGTACCACGTGGTTAATTTTCCTATATCTATGTTAGATTCGTTATAAACAACTGTGTGATTGTTCAGTTTGTTTACCCTAGTCAGGTTATTGTGAAACATGGCCTTGCAGCTGAGTCATTGAAATCGTTGATTGAGAACGGTGAAGGATCCAGGTTGATACAGTAGCCTTCTTTCTTTCATATTGTGTCCCTGCTTGAAATGATTTGACTCATTTCAGCTTTTATTGTTTGCAGCTATGATTTTGCATTTGTCGATGCTGATAAGAGGATGTACCAGGACTACTTCGAATTGCTTCTTCAACTTGTAAGACCCATATTATAATGCTAATCAGATCAAGTTAGCTTTAGCAGTTATCTTCTGTTGATGCAGGTCAGGGTTGGTGGAGTCATCGTGTTGGATAATGTTCTTTGGCATGGACGAGTCGCGGATCCTATGGTACGCTCTTAAACCATAATCATGCTCCAAGAGCTTCCTTCCCCAGTGAAAAGAAAAAATGTAGTTTTATAACCTATAATTTCACCAGGTGAATGATGCGAAGACCATCAGCATTAGGAATTTCAACAAAAATTTAATGGATGACGAACGTGTAAGCATTAGTATGGTGAGTTTGTTCCCCTTGATTCTTTGGCTTTGTGCTTCCAACAAACAAGCTCATGCTTGAGTTCGTCACTTATTTCTTTGCACATCAGGTACCAATTGGTGATGGCATGACGATATGTCGCAAGAGATAAAAAAAAAACATTTGGATCCCAGTGAACCTGATCCAAGAGAGAAGTCTTTAAGCATAAGAGTATCAATGAAGCCGAGCGCATCACTGTCTGTAAACGTTCTTTTGTTTGGACACGACTCACAGTTCTCACTGCATTCTAGCAAAGAAAGCGTCGGGCACAGAGAACCCTGATCAGCTTGGGAAGGCCCAACACATATTTAGTTACTATGCTCTTTCGACATTTTGGACGTTCTGATTACTTGAAAACAAAAGTTTAATTAATGTTGATCTTGCATAACCTTAAACACTAATGGAGTAATGGGACTGAGCAAAGTTGTTAGATACTTGAAATAAAGAAGCCAAAGCTGATGACGTGGAGGGTGAGCCGGCTGACTAAATGACTAGAGTAAAGCTTCGGTTTGGAGAAGAGTCTTTGTAACTACTGGTCCAAAAAGTATAAAAGGAAGAGTCAAAGCTTTTATGGAGTTTATGCTTGATGTTGATTGTTTTAGACGTCATGAGTCTAGACCTCACGATCGCCATGAGATCGTTGATCCTAGCTAAGTTCACCATGAGAGCTTAGTTAGTTTCTTACTCAAGCTATCCTTGTAATCGATTGTTCCTTCGTATTCAATAAGAGAGTCTTGGATTTACAGAGATAGAAATACCTAAAGTCTAACATCATCGCTCATCATCAAACTACCCAGATTCCTCTTCTGGGTTGGGTTTGAGTATCCGTTTGCATATAATGAATACTTGTTGTTTCTTTGAGACAAGACAACCCACTCTTCTCATTTTGAGCCCTCCTATTGTGGTAGTGTTCTTTAATTTTTTTTTTTTTCCTTTTAAAAAAAGAACTGAATCTGAGTTTTGGTTTTGTTGTTTCCAAGGAAATCATGAGTAACATTTTCAAGCTTTTTGGATGTAGAAGCTCCCGCACCGAACAAGCTATCGTTGCAACGGTCAGGGCCGGCGCAGAGGGGAAGCCACCCACCCAATCCACCAATTAGAGCACATATTTCTGAAATTTTCTTATTAGTATTTATAATTATGCAGAGTATTTGAATAAATATTACTTATTGAGAATTATTAGCCAATGAACAAAATCTAAGGGGTGTTACTGGTTCCATGAATTAAAATTAATTCCATTAGATTTAAAACATATAAGATTCTAAATATTTTGTCCATTTCAAATTGATTCATTATTCATTTGAATCTAGATTTTTAAATCTAAATCATTGTATTTTTAAATTCATCATAGTTTCTTTACTAGAATCAAACTCAATAACAAATGATTGACAAATCTACCAATTTTTCAAACTTCCACAATAATTTCTCAACTTTGGTTAAAATAGAAATAATTGTTTGAATGAATTATAAAACAATGTCATAGTGGAAAAATATTTACTTTTCGTTTAAAAAAAATCTTGGTTTGTGGTTTCGAAGGAGAGCATGAATAACATATCCAAGCTATTTGGATGCGGAGGAAGCTCCAACCCGGAAAACTCGGTGGTTGAAACCTACGTTTCACGGAAGCTTCATCGGACGTCCGCTTCCCGCTTCGGAATCGGAATTGGAATCGGAACCTTGTGGAAGCTTAAGGAATCTCGCTTCCAAAACGCTTCCAATATATTCTTTTTAAAAACACGTTGGAATCTTATGATTTCGTTTTGGAATCGCGCTTCCGTTCTTTAAAAAAAAATACAAGGTTGAATATCAATAAAAATATAATCGTAGTTATTAATTTCTGTAAAATCAAAATTTTAATAGTAATGAATAGAGAGGATATAATATATAAATATTAAAATTAATACTATAAATTATCTTTATGTATTGAAGTTTTTATTAAACATATATCATATATTCAAATATATTGTGTCAATTATTTATGAAGCATTAACAATAATTAATATAATAATTTCTTTTAAACTTAATTTATATATCTATTTTCACAGTTTTAATATGAAATCATTACAAAATTATTACAAATAAATAAATAATTTATTTAAATTTATAACATATAATTTTTAGTCCTAATTTTTTTTTAAAATCTTATATAATATATATATATATATACATATATATATATACATATATATACATACATATGGATATACGCTTCCAATACGTACCCGCTTCCTATTTTTTCAAAAGATCTCGCTTCTGCACTTCCATACGCTTCCGCTTCCGCGTACCCGCTTCCGTTTCCATGTAACATAGGTTGAAACGAGTAAAAGAAATATCAGAGAAAGCATCAGCACTCTGAACACGGATATTGCCGAGTTGCAGCTTCAGATCAACGTCGAGACTACTCTGGAAGCTAACTCTCCGGATGAAAACGGTAAAACTCCCTTTCACCAAAATCTGATGCTTTTGTAGTTTTATTGACGAACTTATTTTATATATTTTTACTTATATTTTTATTAAGTTTTACTTATATTTTTATATGAATTTATTAAAATTTAAATGTAAACATAATTTATATTTAATAATAATAATATTCGTAAAAACATTAGTGCTGTTTATATAAGTTTTATTAATAAATACTACCTCCGTTCCCGAAAGTAAGATGTTTTAGATTTTTTTCTTGTTCCACAAAGATAGATTTTCTATATTGTTAAGGTACTTTTTTATACTTTTGAGGAACATTAATTGAGAATATTTGAATTGATTAAATTTCATTGGTGGAAAGTTATTGGAAAGTGTATAATAAAGTAACAAGTAATTTAAATTATAAATATTTATTAAATTCTTAATAAGCGTGCATACTCTAGAAAATCTTACTTTCAGGAACAGATGGAGTATGTTACACGAATAATGAGAAACAACTAAACAAATTAAAGAAACATTAGTTACACTCGTCTTTAAGAGTATTAGGTGGTGTTATTTAATAGTGGACTAGATTTTGACCCGCGCTTCGAAAGCGCGGGTTTTTTGGCTAATAAAAATATTTGATATGAATTAGTGGAAGTACAGATTTTTCGTTTAATTAAAATGGATATGAATTAGTGTTTTGATTTGATGTATATTATTATGCACACTCTTATGTTACAACATCATCTTTATATTTTATATAAATTTTATAAGAGTTACATATGTTGAACTGGTGAGACATAAGATTTGTTTTGCAGATTTTGGGTTAATTTAGTAATATGATTTTTTTTTAGGTTTTTAATAGTTTTAGCAATGTTTTTGTACCCGGTCCAAACCCGCGGTCTAATTAATAAATCCGGTAATCCATATATAATCCGATCTGGATTAAGTTAAAACTCAATATGTAAAAACTTGATAAAACTTGGTAAAAACTCATCATTAACCCGCCCTATCATACTGATTGATCCAAAAAAATATTATATAAATCTGATGACATTTTTAAAAATATTGATTTAAACTTTTTGCGTACTTTTTAATAGTACTTAAAATTGAATATATCGAATGACACTAAGATTTTTTAAAAATTACATTATAAAAAATTCTCAAAACAATTACATGATAAGATGGAAAGGGACCCATTTCCAAATTCATAGTGTATCCCTCTATTATAAATGTGGTTCTTATATTCAGTTTCAATAGTATTGAGTAAAAAATGGATTTATTTAAAGTATTTTATAGTTACAGAAAAATAATAATATAATTAATGAGTAGGTGCAATATTTTTGTAAGTAACTTTTTAGGATGATCATATTTTAATAATATAGATAATAAAAAGAAATTTGTGTGATCTAATATTGTTCAAGAAAATATATCATAAAAATATGTTGAAGCGTTTAAGAAAATACTTAATGAATCATGCATATATTGAAATACATATTTATTCATATGATAGGGTGCCATCATAAGTGAACAACGTCCAGTTCATTAAAATACGGTCAATAATTATTCTATGCTTTTTGTTCATGTGGTTGTTCTATGGTTTTTCCAAAGATTATGAGTAATAAGGTTAACATATTTTTTTTGTTTATATGTGGGTGATGAATTATGATAGGTTATTAATTTGAAACTTAATTATGATATAGTTATAACATAAAAGAGAGTTGTTGTCGATCTAGGTTAATAAGGGACCCACTATATATGTGACTAAAATCTATCTATTGAAAAAAAGATTCTAATGTAACAAATTATATATTTTTGATTTAGTTAAAACAATATAAAAAACATATTAAATTTTTAATGAAAAAGTCCAAACAACTTTTATAAGTAGATTTATCAAGACTGCTTCCCTTTTAATAGAATAGATTTAAAGTTAATTCTATAGGTTTTATAATCCATTGTTATTCAATGATTGATTTTAAATTCTATATTCAAATATGGTATTATTTGTTATTACATTTAAAATATCTTAACTAAAAGACTTTAAATCTAGAGTTATTGGTTCTTAGATTTACAATATCTTCATTAAGGATTTAAAATCCATTGTTATTCAATCAAATATTTTAATGTAAGAACTGAAATCTAGTGTTATTCATCTTTAATATATTCTTACAATAATTTGATTTGAAAATTGTTTGAATGAAATTTGAATCAAGTTTCATGTGTAAATTATACTAATCAAAAATCTAATGTTTTACCATTAGATTTCAAAATCATTTCTTACTCAAATAAAAAAACATCCGCTTTTGCCTCGAAAAGAAAAAAAAAATCATCATCATAAAACCCATATTTTCTTGTAACCAAACAATTTCCAGTTTTCCCCTCACAAATAATTATAACATGCATGTATGCAACACATTGACCATTGTTTCCACTATGACATTGTTTTATAATTTATTCAAACAATTATTTCCATTTTAACCAAAGTTAGAGCAATTATTGTGGAAGTTTGAAAAATTGGTAGATTTGTCAATCATTGTTTTATAACAAATGGAGATATTGAAAAATTGGTATATTCGTCATTCATTGTGTGAGATCATTCACCGAGGAATTCGAGAGGGCTGCTCATTGTCCCCATACTTCTATGTTATCGTCAGTAATGTACTATCTAAACCCATCAATAGAGCGATGGTTGAAGAGAGTATTGGTTTCCACCTGCAATGCAAGGAAATCAACTTATCTCATTTGAGTTTTGCCGATGATATTGTGGTTTTTACGGATGGTTCTCCAATGTCGCTTCAGGGTACTCTAAAGGTCTTTGAAGACTTCGCTGCTATGTCCGGTTTGCAGATAAACATAGCAAAGTCCACAGTCTTTGCTGCTGGTAGAGGGAAGCAGGTACTAGAGGATGCATCAGCTGATGCGGATCTCTCCGTTTCTGCCCTGCCTATTAGGTATCTTGGACTACCGCTTACCACCAAGATAATGTGCAGGGATGATTATGAGCCGCTTATTACTAAGAAACCGGTTCCTCTCTTGGACGAGCAAAGCGCTCTCATATGCAGGTCGATTACAACTTATAAAATCAGTTATTGCTAGTATCACAAACTTTTGGTGTGCTGCGTTCTGTCTTCCGCAAAACTGTATAGCGGAAATCGAGAGTATGTGCTCTGCTTTTCTTTGGAGTGGATCACCTAACATCTCTTCACGTGCTAAAGTTTCATGGGAGGAGGTCTGCTGCCCGTATGAGGAGGGTGGCTTGGGCATTCGACGAGTCTCTAAGGTGTGTATGGTTTTCCAACTGAAGCTTATCTGGCGGTTGTTTGCTCATTCTTCATCACTTTGGGTGTTGTGGGTTAAGCAATACTTACTTCGTGAAGACACGTTTTGGGACGTCAGAGACACAGGTCTCGGGTCTTGGATGTGGCGCAAAATGTTGTGAGTCCGTTCTGTGGCTAAGAGTTATTTAAAATATGAGATTAAGGATGGCAGTACAGTTCGGTTCTGGACAGACATCTGGCATCCTAGGGGAAGGCTGATCGAATTTGCTGGTGAGATTGGTACACATAGGTTGGGAATTAGAAGAGATATGAAGATTAAGGATGTATTTCGTGATGGAGTGTGGAGGTTTCGCAGGTGTAGGGATCCCTTTATTCGTTCTATGATCGCTGAGATTGAAGCTTCAAACATCTGTCTTACTGATGGTCGTGATGCGGTGTTATGGAAGCGAGGAGCTGATGATTATGTCTCGAAATTTGTCTCCTCTGAAACTAGAGCTGTAAACTGGGTTAGCCCACGTCCATTAGCCCATATCCATTTATCCATTTATTGTTTGTGGACAAAGAATGACCATGTCCATTAGGAACCATGTCCATTAAGGACCAGACCCACTAACACCCATGTTTACATGGGCTGCCATGGAGTCCATAATGGACCATATAAGAAAAAAATATATTTTTAATCTATAAGCCTACAAATTTTACAGTTTTGGCAGAAAACTCGATTTTGCGGTTTTGACGGACAAACTCGGGCTTTGAATGGTGACCAAGGAACGAAAGGGAACACTGAATTCCTTATCATTCCCAAAAAAATTCACCATTCACAAGGAATAGTTTTTCCTTCGTGTTCCTCTTCATTCCTTTTTTTGTAGAGAAATATAGAACAAAAGCATTCCTTGCTAAATTTGATAAGGAACAAGCATTCCTTTTCATTCCTGCCATTTTATTCCTATACGTTCCTTTCCTATTCGTTCCTCGTGTTCCCGAAAAGGTCACCAGTCAGAGCCTCGATTTTCCAATCTTGCAAGGAAAACTCGATTTTACGATTTTGACCAGAAAACTCGATTTTACGGTTTTGGCGGGAAAACTCGATTTTTTAGGTTTGGCAAGAAAACTCGATTTTTCGGTTTTGGTAGAACATGATTTTCCGGTTTTGGCGGGAAAACTCGATTTTGCGATTTTGGTGGGAAAACTCGATTTTGGTGGGAAAACTCGATTTTGCGGTTTGGCGAGAAAACTCAATTTTCCGGTTTTGGCGGGAAAACTCGATTTTCCGGTTTTGGCGGGAAAACTCGATTTTTCGGTTTTTCGGGTTTGGCAAGAAAACTCGATTTTACGGTTTTGGCGGGAAAACTCGATTTTGCGGTTTTGGCGGAAAAACTTGATTTGTGGTTTTGGCTTGAAAACTCAGTTTTTGTGGGTTTGGCGGAAAAATGAGGTTTTTGCATTAAAAGCGGGAAAACTTGATTTTGCGGTTTGGCGAGAAAACTCGATTTTCCGGTTTTGGCGGAAAAACTCGATTTTCCGGTTTTGGTGGGAAACTCGATTTTGGCGAGAAAACTCGATTTTGCGGTTTGGCGAGAAAACTCGATTTTCCGGTTTTGGCGGAAAAACTCGATTTTCCGGTTTTGGTGGGAAACTCGATTTTGGCGAGAAAACTCGATTTTGCGGTTTGGCGAGAAAACTCGATTTTCCGGTTTTGGCGGAAAAACTCGATTTTCCGGTTTTGGTGGGAAACTCGATTTTGGCGAGAAAACTCGATTTTGCGGTTTGGCGAGAAAACTCGATTTTCCGGTTTTGGCGGAAAAACTCGATTTTCCGGTTTTGGTGGGAAACTCGATTTTGGCGAGAAAACTCGATTTTGCGGTTTGGCGAGAAAACTCGATTTTCCGGTTTTGGCGGGAAAACTCGATTTTGCGGTTTTTGCGGGAAAACTCGATTTTGCGGTTTTGACGGGAAAACTCAATTTCTCCGATGGAACTCAGTTTCAATCACCAAAATCGCCAAAGGAGTCACATAAACTCTCTTTCACGATGAAATGGAATTTTCCAATTTTTCTCCAAATTTTGGAAACCCTAGATTTTTTTTTTTAATTGGGCCGCCCATGTCCGTATTAACTAAATCCACAAACACCCATAATTTTAATTGGTTTCCCATTTTTGACCATTTAAAGCCCATCTCAAAATATGAGTATAACTAATGGAAGCCCAAATATATTTGGACATGGACACCCATCGGACAGCCCACCCATTTTACAGCTCTATCTCAAACTTGGCATCAAATCAGACAGCCAAGAGATAGAGTGAATTGGAGTAAGCTGGTCTGGTTTTCGCAAGGGATCCCTCGCTATGCTTTCATCACCTGGCTTGCCATACGAGACAAACTCTCAACTGGTCATCGTACAAGCATTTGGGGACAACCACAGGTCCACAGTGCTGTATTTTTTGCGGGGAGCCGGATGAGACAAGAGATCACCTATATTTTGCTTGTCCCTATACTTTTATGATAAGGCTGAAGGTGACAGGAAATCTGTTTGGAAGGGAGCCTGATCCAGATTGGGACATAACCCTGTCTCGCCTGCTCACGGGTTCGTATAATCGTCACACTTTTATCTTACTGAGACTGGTCTTGCAAGTGTCCATGTATCACATCTGGCGTGAGCGTAATGAGAGGAAGCACCACACCAGCAACAAGTTGGTAGATCAGCTAGAAAAGGTGATAGATAAGACTATACGAAACCGCATTACCTCCCTTAAATATACCTTCAACCCGAGACTACGTGGGCTGATGATTCGGTGGTTTGAAGCACATGAGAATGCAGTTTAGATCTGATTAGTTTTTCAGAAATAAGTGTCTCATTTATTCTTTAAACTCCCTATAGCTGTACATATATTCTTTTAAGATGATCAATAAATTTAACATTTCATCAAAAATAAATAAATATCTTTGAGAATTTGATTAGCCATTTGAGTTTTTTAATCAACTAGCAACCTTCATCATCTTTCATACCAAATGTTGTCAGACAAATGCCTGGTGCTGCACATGCTGATTCTACTACCTCTTTGGGAAAATCATCGCTGCCTTCTGCACAACCGAGTAGTACAAACCGATCCAAATCAAGTGCGGAGAATGTCTACAAATAGGGGAGTTCCTCTAGTGCCTCCTCAACTTCGAACAATTTTTTTAATGCAACATGATGTCTCTTGTGAGAAGCTAGGAAAGACAATGTTCATCAAACCAACTCGGAGGTTTGTTGTGTCTTGTCTTTATTGCTTTTTATAAACAATTTGTTTTTAACGCAATTTGAAACAATGTTTGGTTTGAACGGTTACGATGCTCTGATATTATGAAAGACTTTTGTTAGACTTTAGATATCTCTATCTCTGTAAATCCAAGACTCTCTTATTGAATACGAAAGGAACAATCGATTACAAGGATAGCTTGAGTAAGAAACTAACTAAACTCTCATGGCAAACTTAGCTAGGATCAACGATCTCATGGCGATTGTGAGGTCTAGGCTCATGGCGTCTAAAACAATCAACATCAAGCATAAACTCCATAAGAGCTTCCACTCTTCCTTTTATACTTCTTGAACCAGTAACTACAAAGACTCTTCTCCAAACCGAAGCTTTACTCTAGTCATTTAGTCAGCCGGCTCAGGCATCATCAGCTTTGGCTTCTTTATTTCAAGTATCTATTAGATGACCAACAGGTCAGGTGCGAGGAGAGAGATAGACACTATTTTCTATTATTAAAAGTTAATATGTTGAGTCATTTACATCCTAGATCAATTTCTATCGCCGCCTCGTGGGAAAACTGATGTATCTCACAATCACACGCCCGAATATCACTTTCTCAGTCAACAAGCTTTGTCAGTACTTCTCTGCTCCGAAAAATTCTCATCTTCAAGCAGCATATAAAGTCTTACACTACTTGAAAGGATCTACTGGCTTGGGTTTATATTACTCAGCTACAAATGATTTGGTACTTAAGACTTTTACTGATGCAGATTGGAGTGGTTGCAAGGACACACGACGTTCCACTAGTGGTTACTGTATGTTCCTTGGTTCTTCTCTGATCTCCTGGAAGTCAAAGAAATAAGATACTGTCTCTCATTCTTCTGTTGAATCAGAATACAGAGTGATGAGTTTTGGTGTCCGTGAGGTGCAATGGCTGGTCAATATGTTACGGGAGTTTGATGCACCACAACATGGTCCAGTTGCTTTCTTTTGTGACTCCACTGCTGCTATTCACATTGCTAATAATGTTGTTTTTCATGAGAGAACTAAACATTTGGAGGAGGATTGTCATAAAGTGCGTGACATGGTTGAGATTGGATTGATCAAGACGTTACATGTTACTACATGCAATCAACTTGCAGACATTTTCACTAAACCGCTACAGCCGAGTTCATTCCATTCTCTTATGGGCAAGATGTGACTTCTTTCCATTATGTCGCCATTTTGAGAGGGGCTATTAAAGTACCGGTTTAGATTGGTTCAATGTATTGTATTTTGGTTAGCTTATTCCGGTTAACTAACGGCTATATAAGCTGACACATTGTAACAAAACGTCTTATCAAGAATAACAAACTTCTTTTGATCATGATTACATTTCATCTATTGGGTGTGAATTAGGCCTATCACTAATATGGCATCAGAGCCAGGTTAAAAGTGCATCATATGATTTCCCACAAACATTTTCCTACCTATGTAAGCTTGTACAAGTGGCCCATATTGCTGTGGTATTTCCAAGATATTGGGCTTGGGTTGTTTCCTTTGGACTGTTTCCCACCCACATCTCGAGAGGGGCTATTAGATAAAGTCCCACATCGGGTAATACAAATATCCTTGGACAATATATATCTGTTTGGATAATCCTCCACTATTGAACTAACTTTTTGGTGTGAATTAGGCCCATCCCTAATATATACATCAACAGGAAACCGTTTGTTCTACGTGAAGTCGAAAGGCCATATAAGAATATGCTAGAGTATACGGTAAACAATCTGCTGGTGCTTTCAGTATATTAGCAGATATTATTTACTTGCAATATCTTTAGTGACTATATATCATTAATTTCTCTTCGACTTTTATGAATTGGTCTTTGTTTAGGGGATTGATCGTGATAGAGTCGAAGGAATGGAGGCTCGTCTGAAAGAGGATGGACAGATTTTTGACTTATGGGAACATGTGGATGCTAATTCTGTTCAAACACCACCCCAAGAGGTGTACAGATGTTTAGAGGCTGAGGGCTTTCCAATTAAGTATGCTCGTGTACCTATAATCGATGGTAAAGCGCCTAAAAGCTCTGACTTTGACACATTGACATCGAGTATTGCTTGAGTTTTTCACCTCTTTCTTTGTGCATCAGGTACCAATTGGTGTTGGCATGACGATATGCCGCAAGAGATAATCCTCCTTTTAAAATCTCAGTGAACCTGATCCAAAAGAAAGAGTCTTTTTGATAAAATCATGGTCAAGGTTGGGATAGAGATATGGAACGTGGGGCTTATGTATTAGTGGGAAGTCTCTTACTTGTATAACATGTTCCTTATTTGTTTAGTTGGAATTTATTTGGTTGATACCTTTCTCTATGTATATTTAAGCAACGACTGTTTTATGGAATGATATGAAGAGAAAATTGTGGTAACTTGTTATTTAAGTCTTTGGGATCCAACACTTTTAAAGCCGAGCACTTCACCGTCTGTAAACCGTTCTTTTGTTTGGATAGGACACACAGTTCTGACTGCATCCTCGGAAAGAAAGACTCTGGCAGAAGCCTGATCAACTTGGGAAGGCTCAACAGATACGATTACTATGCTTTTTTAAAAACATTTTGGCCATTATGATTACTTGAAAATAGAATTTTGATTAATGTTGAACTTGAATAACCACCTTAAACACTAAACAAAGTTTTTGATCTTTACTATCAGAGCATCTTAACCGTTCAAACCAAACATTGCTTTAAATTGCGTTAAAATAAGTTGATGAACCGGTCTAACCAGCAAACCGAGATTATCTTTAGATAGCGTGACGTTTGATGGTTTGGATCAAAAACGGCACATAGTTTTTGATGTCTGCTTGACTCGGTGGGCGGTGGGCAGGTGTGTACCCACCAAGCAATTCAAACAACACGGTAACACGCAAACTCCGAGAAAATCCCCAAATCACATAAAATTAGGGTTACGAATCGGGGAAAGTTGTCTCTCCTTTCACCCTAATTCGATGTCTATAGGTTTCAGGAACCAAGTGATGCGGTCGTTCTCGTGGATCATCATCCCCTCACTCTTATTGCTATTCTGCTTGATCGGCTCCTCACAAGCAGCGGGCGAGAAATCGAGCGGCGACGTCTGCAATACGGTTTCGGATCCGGGCGGGTGCCCAATAAACTGTTTCCGGGCGGATCCGGTTTGCGGAGCCGACGGAGTCACGTACTGGTGCGGTTGTCCCGACGCGGCGTGCCACGGAGCTCGCGTGGTGAAAACGGGAGCCTGCGACGCGGGTAACGCGGGAAGCGCTTCTGTACCGGGCCAAGCTTTGTTACTGATCCATATCGTTTGGCTCTTCTTGCTCGGACTCTCTCTTCTCGTCGGTGCTTTCTGAATGGATTAGATAATAAGGAAATTGATCCCAATTCGTTTCTGTAGCTTCTTCTTTTGTAGATCACACGTTATGTGTAACGTTGAGTTGGTTTCTCTTCATGGATTTGCTTCATTTGTTATAGTTTTGCTTTGTTGCGTGCAAAATAAATCTCGTATTGGTTTTCGTGATTGTTTCCTTCAAAAGGATGAATCTTTTTCGTTTGGGTTGTCTTTAGCCATTGATAGTAGCAGTAAGAATGTGGTTTGAGACCTGATCCATGGAGATTGGGCATAGACATGGAGTAGCCAGGCCGATGCAGATACTTTCCTCTCTAGCTCTAACTAAGCATTTCAAGTTACCGGTTCACTTGAAAGGAGGAGGTCTTGAATGGCTTCTCTTTTGGTTTAACTGAAGGCTTCTCTTTCTTATTCACCCCTAACTGTTTCTAACCAGTAGTTAGTTCTCTTTCTGGTTTAGCTTTAGATGTTTTAAATCTTTGGTTCGCTTGGATGTTTCTCTATAATTTCTATCTCACTGGCGGTTATAAATATATCGGTATGTGATTTCATACTCTTAACGCAAATGAGTTGAATCAGACTCGTAATCTATCGGTCAGCTTGTCCAAGCCACGAAAAACCATGATAATAACAAACAATTAAAGTTAGCTAATGAGTTTATAATCTAAGATTAATACTCAAAACCTTCTTGAACCTGGTATTACAAAAAAAAAATGATTACCTTTTCCCTGTAGAACATGGTATTTATCTTCTTCTTTTTTGTTTGTTAAAATGTACTTATAACTTTTGCTTACATATTTTGAATAAAAAAGTTCATTTCCCATGTTTGATCACTAGAAAGAAGAGTAATGATAAAAACGGTAGAAATTTAGTTCTCAAAAAAACCATTATAAATGTAAGTAAATTTATCGTCAACCATTTAAATTGATTTGATTTATCTTTTATTTACTTCTCTTTGTGGAATCATCATCATCATTAGTATTCGTAGCTCAGTCTAACATCTCATCTGCTATTCCATACATATATTATATGATTACACAATGTGATCTTTTTTTGTGTGCACATACATAATAATGTGATCTATAGGCAGGTAGCCCTCGCTGATTTATATGATTACATAATATTGTGATCTATATGTAAATAGCCCTCGCTGATTTCAATGGCTTTTTCGCAGCTAGGTGAAGTATAGGCTATTAACTTTAGCTGACATGGTCCTGGTTTTGCTTAATTAGTTTAACGAACTATGAATATGCTAAAATAAGTCTAAACTTCTATCTCTTATTCAAGATTAGATTCCCCACAAAAATAGTAAAACGTACACACGCACATCTATATATATATATATAAATACTTCAATAACCACCTTTTTGCTAAAATCAATAACCATTTACATATATATATGGTGAAAAATGCCTCTAACTTTTGTTGTTATTATTTACATATCAGACAGACCTGTGTATTTTTATATAGTAACTATTTCACTTTTATATCTGCATGCGCTCATGGCTCATGCTAGTATATAGGCTTACTTCGCAGTATGCTAAAAAAAACTCAATAACAGACAAATACTGCTGACACATCTAAAATAACAACCCTCCCAAAAGGCTCTAGATTTTTTATCTGTAGCACCCCTCAAGAAAAGCTTGAAGTAAATATTGTTTAGTTTTATTGTACCAATACACTGAGGCTCCAAAGATCTATACATATCAGAATATATTTCTAAACTAATCTGTGAACTAGCTAGCTATATAAGCCCTAGATTCTAGTTATTATGGTATGTATATAGTTTAGTTAATGCTTGTGAGTTGTTACTATTTTTTTTTTGGTCAACGTGAGTTGTAACTATGTGTGCAGAAATCATGAAAAACAATAACATGTATACACACATTTACATCTATACTATATTCTTTTTTTAACAGAACATATATACTATATATAAGATTCATGTATATTATCTCTATGATTGTCATCATATTGTGTTAGTTGTTAATTTTATTATATTTCTAGCCAAAACAGTATATCAACAATGGAATTTAATTTAAGGATCGGAGTTAGCTACACGCATAAACACACCATACAAGACCTAAGATTAATTAACAGTTTAACACTCTGCATGCGTGTATCTTATATAAAGTATATATGTACATGTATGTGTGAGTTGACTTGTGCAATGATCCAAACAAAGAAACCAGCTTGTTCTAACTTCTAAGTAAGAAAAATAAAAATTACTTCTGTACCAGTTAATGCATCAGCAATGTATGTGAAACAGTAACAGACCATACATTTTCAATCTTACCCAGATGAAAAGTTCTTTTTTTTATTTAATACTACAAGATATAATAAGAATTATTTTGAAATATAAATTTCAAGTCTAATTTTGTCTCTGCCCTTCTCCTGCAAGCTGCAGGTTGACAAATTAAGCAGCAACAACCGCTTCAGAAATGCAGCGGTAACCAGACAGCAGCCATATCAAATAAACTAAACAGTTCAATAACCATTTAATGTCAGTATACACACAATATTTACATACTATTATATACATATACATACATTTCACTTTTCTAAGACGGCCCATATCTTCTGATTAGTTTCTGACCAGAGGGACATGGGTTTTTAAGTTTAACACTGATCCCTAGCTATCCAAAGTTTATGTTCTGTATATATACTCTGACCCATCAGAGCTAAGAGGAGACTCATCGAGAAAGTACGCTTCGAAATTTTTTGAATACAATTATAATCAATCCAAACTCTTATCTTTAAAGAACATGCTATTTCTTGATATTATCCTTGAATCTTGAACGACATCCTTATGTCACATATATATAATATGTATAACTATCATATAGAATGTGTATTAAATTGATTAATCTCATAATTAATCATATATCATATATCCAAATCGAAAGACAAAGAAGACTTTCCTTTCTTAGTTGTAAACAAGTGATGATCCTCATCGACATTAGCACCTTCCATCGCTACTAAAGACTCATCATCACTGCTCACTAACCTCAACTGAAGGAGAGAACCAATACCAGCCATAGAAACGCCGCCACGTGACATACTACCACCGGAAGACGACGACTCTTCCTCCGTGCTATTCACACTTCCTCCTCCTCCGCCGCCGCACTCCATGTCCACTCCAAACAGCCTTAACCTCTTCTCTCCTCTTGATGAAACCATATTAGCCACTTGTGCTTCTCTCCTTTGCATTATCACCGGCACAGATTCAATCACAGCCGTTGGATAATACCCAATTCCAAGATCTCGTTGAAACCGATGATGATAAAGGTTGTGACTACTTTCAAAACTTGTCGGCATCTGAGGGTGAGGGAAAGAGTAAAACCAGGGGAACATAGCTCCGGCGAACTGATGATGATCTGGAATCTTTGGTCGTCTCCTCCAATCTATGTAAAGCTTGTCCTTATTACAGGGATCTCTTTGAAAAGACACGATGTCACCAGCATCAAGCTTCTTGTCTTTGACAAAACGGCTCCAACCTTTTGTCATGACATAACTTTGGCTACTGTTCCAGTAAGAGTAACGGAATCTCCATGAGCTTCCTGTACGGTCTTCGAAGTCTAGAAGCAACCCTTTGTTGTTTGTTGACGAGTTGTCTAAAGGGAAGTATCTCTCTGCGTGTTGCTTTGGGATCACGAGTCGGTTTAGTTTCCCTACGTCGCTTGGTGTTACTACTTTGTCGAACATGTTCTCTCGCTCCATTGAAGTCGAAGCTTCTTCCAAAGGCTTCTTGTTTTCTTGATTCATCTTCTTGTTTTGGGGGAACCAAACTCCAGATCTCTAAAGAATTTCTTGATTCATCTTCTTGTTTGGGAAAGAGAGAGATGAAACCCTAGTTTGGAATTGAGAAAAGGGAGGAGAATTGGTGGAGAGAAGAGTATGGTGGTCGATGAGATTGACCTAATTATACAAAAGTAGAAAGTGGGTTTTTTTGCACCCAACTTCACTGATTAGCAAGGTTCTACCTGATATTTTCTCAAATGCAATCTTTCTCTCTCTACTGTTTATGGAGCAAGAAGCTCTTAACTCCAAGAAAGAAAATAAAATTATAATTAGTAACAATCTCTGAAGAACTATAAAGAGGACAGCCGGAGGCGAACTGTCATGCTTCCGGGTTCGATGCCAGCCGGAGGCGAACTGTTCATCCATGTCACGAAGCGGGTACTGGGCCTTCGGGCTCAGGACATACCCTCTCGGGTGAAGCCGGCCCGCTGCCTGACCGGACCCAGGGAATGACCCGCGAAGCGGGGAACCCTGAATTACCAAAAAAAAAAAAAAAAAAAATATTAAAACTATAAAGAGTACAGAAGAGAGAGAGAAAGAGAGTATATGAGATTGATAGAGATATGGGCTAAGAAGAGAGAGAAAGAGGGGACCCATGAACAATCTGGTTCTGTTCATGTGAGCTTCTTGTCCTTTTTTCTACTATTCTAGTTTCATTTTTCTACATACATTATTCGTTATTACATTTATTTGTTTGGCCTTTTCTCTTTCTATAATATGTTTTTTTTGGTGTAAATCTATAATATGTTTTGATTAATAAAATCTTACGTATAGTCGTATATACCATTCTCAAAATGTAAAAGTAAATTTTATTATTATCATCCCGAGTAGTTATCATAATCAATGAGAAGATTCATGTAGCTAGGAACAAAGAAAAAAAGAAAATCACTTCGTACCATCTTTATAATTCCAGTATAGTAAATCATTCCGAACGAAATCATAAATTTTTGAAAAGAGATTACGATCTATATGATAGTCATTCACAAGAACGAAGGAAAAAATAGCAAAAATGTATTAATATGAATATGACGGCTCTAATCAACTTTTAATCTTTTTACCAACAAAAAAAAAAACTGAAAACGAGTGATATTTTAGTTTGGGTTGAGAAGTTCTAGTCTATTTTGTTTTGGAATTTTTTATTTTAAAATGTTTAATTCTAGAACAGAAAAATACACAAATAGTTTTATTTTCAAAATATCATAATTAAAGCAATAATCTAAAATACCAACAAAGGTTAAGAAGGGTTCTCTCAAATCTTTGGCCCAACTCTAAGTGCATGAGGTCCTCTTTAAGTTTTTGTTGTATTTTTTAAATGTATGAATTTTAGTAGTAATTTAGAGATAAAGAATAATAGTACTATATTGTAGTCTTTTCTTTAAATATAATCTTTATCTATTTTATATTCTGATATAGTGTCACGATTCCGAAAGAGGATCCAATACAAAACTAAATGGTTGGGATACGTACGTGGGCTTAGGAATATTGTTTTGGTTTTGTTGAAGAAAAAAAAAACTAAAAGATTAGTAATTAAAGAGAAGACTATTGGATTTTTATGAACAGAGAATAATAAATGCTAATTATTGAGCTCTGTGGTAAGGCATTTTGGGATGGGTTATTCGCTTTTACAAGGACAGGACGACATGTTGTTTTATATTTTTGGTCTTTACTATTGACTTTTTATTTGTTTGGCCCTGAATTTAACTTATTACAGAAAATGATAATTTAATAATTAAATTCAAAAACAAAAAAAAATTGAACAACTCATTTATACTTCGAAAAAACCAACGCATTTGTACACAATTACATATGTATAAGTTTTTTTCTTACATGTCTCTCCTAAAGGCCTAAGCACCATCATGATGATCTTTTTGCAAAATGTTGCATTTATGTAACTCAGGTACATGGCATGTATGTTGTCCAGAGTTGCAAGTGAGCACAGCTCGGTCGTGGCAGTTGTTGGAAGAGGGCATCTTCAAGGGATCATAAAGAACTGGAACCAACCTATAAAGATTAGTTCACAATCTTTGTCAATCTCGAGTTCATAACATGTGTATAAGTTGACAGCAACAAAATTATATGTGTGCCATAAATTTTGTAGCACATGCAATTAGAAATGTGCTCGTGGTTTTTGCTCTAATAATCAGTCACTATTACGTTATTTTCTGTTATCACAGTATATATATCTATATCATGTCTATATTTTGGATGTTAAGGTTGAATCTAACAAAGTAACAAGTCTACTTGAAGAGAAAAGTTAGGACATGACGACTTAAACTCATACCCATATATCTCTTTTGTAATTTCTAAACCATGATTACAATTTAAGAGCTAGCTAGATTCCGTATATTTTATGTATTTCTTTGGTGTTTTCTGTGTGCCCATTAGTAAGGTCTACGTATTACGGAGGTCTTCATGTCTCCTCGACCATATCAAACTATATGAAAGTGATCTATCGCCGTCTGTAATTACGAAAACTAGATATTGATCCGCACGACCGTGCGGGTTTTCTTTTATACTAAAATATTTAGATTATTCAATAAAATATATCAATAATTATATAACTTTGTGTTGTATATAATCTAATTTTATGATAATATTTGTGTGGCTTATAATATTATTACTATAAAATTTATAAATTTTGTATTTTATAACAAAATTTATTTTGAAAACAGTATTATGTAACATTACTGATTTACATAGATTTTTTTTATTTTTAAATTTAAAATATACGTGAAAATTAAATTAAATTAAACCTACATAATAGAGAATTTGGTATATAGTGATTAATTAAATCAATTTAGTATAATTATTTAAATAATAAACATAGTTGGTTTTTAACTCATGAGAATACGCGGAAACAATAAACTAAAGTCTTATATATACGATATGAATAAAGATAAATTGTTTCATCTATGAAGAGATGTGTAAATTAATTGTATTACATGGTAAAAGTATTTAAGGTACGACTTTTAATTGGTCTAAACTATAAAAAAAAATCGCATATGAAATAAGTCATAATTTATGTGCTAAAAGATAAGATACTTTTTTATTTTTGAATTAGAAAAAGAAATAATTTTTTTTCTTTTTTAAAACATCTTTTAAAATATTTCTTCAATTGATATTGAAAATTAAATCAATTTAAAATTGTTATTATCATTAAAATATTATTAAAGTATTTTCTATAATAATTAAAAAAAATTACAATCAAAACTAAACTAAAATTCAGTTTCTAATTATCTTTTGTGATAATTAAAATTTTAATTAACTAATCTTGAAAATATATTTTAAAAAGAGTCTAAAAGATATTTGAAAGATTTTGTTAGACATTTATTTAAGATATTTATTAGTATTTCAAATAAAAATGAAGATATTATAATTAAGTTATGTAAATTTTGATAAAAAGTTTCTAAAGATGGTACAAATAAAAAAATCACACATAAAAAATGTCATGACTTCTATTTTAATAGCATAGACGGTAGGCTAAATTGTGATATTCTTTGACTTTCTGCCATACTCGTTTATTTCATATCCAGTCATGCTTATAATATATAGTTTTACTTCTTTCTTTTAATGGAACGTACAGTTTAATTAGTTCATGTAACTGAAAATTCAAAAAAGATTTTGCAGCGAAAACAAGAGAAGGAAGGAAAGAAGGAAGGAGATTTACTACGTCTTACAGAATGAACAAAAAATATTTCATTTTAGTTTTTTTTTTTTAAAATATGATTAAGAAGCTTAAACCACAAATAAGGGTTTTCACGTTTCAATATATATATTTTTTTTTTACATTTTTTTTTTTACATACGTTAACATATATAATCATGCTTTAATCTTAATGTATCAGATCACTTGAAAATATAAATAAAACTATGGTAAATTTCTCGTGGACCGACCAAAGTATCTAGACTTATAGTGCTGAAGATTTAAATATATTTGTTGCTAAAAAAAGTTATAGATTTTTAAGAAATCCAAAAGGAGAATCGATACAGTTTTTAGTTCTGTGTACAGCTCATTCTTCAGACCGGCGTAGTCAACGTATACACTACTACATATTTTTTCCGTTTTTAAAAGATTCATATTTTAAAATTTTCATATTTATTAAAAAAATATACCGAATTTTATCTACCAATACATTATTTTCCGTAATCAACTATTTTCTATAAATTTTCACCAATAAAATTTTAATAAATACAATTATGTTTTCTGAAAAAATATATCTTTTTGACACAAATTGAAAATATGAAAATATATCTTTTTGAAATTATGCATTGAAAATATAAAAAATATATCTTTTTCACACAATTTTTTTTTTCAAAAACATACTGATATTTTAGAAACGGATCTAGTAATTAATACACATGTTGTTCTGGAATAAGACACGTGGCAGTTGGCACTCACATGACCCCTCTCGATAAAAATTAAAAGTTTGTTTAAAAGTTTTCACGTACATTCATGTTAAAACTTATCGTTATTTACGTACGTGGTGAGTGGTCCTGAAAGAGACGAAGCACCATTCATGTCTCTCTGGCTAATTTCGGCTTAATTAGGGGAGAACAATAAATTACGTAAATCTTAATTAGGCTTGCTTTAAACAAAGGTTAAAGTTTATGTTTGAATTTTAAAAAATGAAAGAGTAGGCGAAAGAACATTGATCAATATAACGTGGTCCAAAATTTCATCTCACATTACAGAATTGAGTGGTCATAAAACTTTCAGGCGATAGACTGTTATTTTTTTAGGTTTGATGGTTACTCACCAGAGATTACATAAATATTCCACAGCGATAGATTAATTTAATATATGTTAGTATAATATAATACTCACCCACTTTTCTTTATTTCATCACAACACATCCAAAAATGAATCCAGATTATTAAATTATTTACAATAACTAATCGGTTACTCTATCCGGCTCACCAGTGGGATTAATTTCTTTAATAGTATGATCATCTACAAAGTAATAATGACGAATAAAACAAATATTTCTGAAATCTGAAAATGGTGAAAAGTTATTAAATGTTTAATTTTTAGAAATGTTAGAAATTAAGAAGGAGACGTCGTAGCGTCGCTCTTTTCAAAGCAATATACCTTTGTAGCCACGGGACCGATCTAGAATTCTGCTCATATATATCCTATTAATCTTCCTATACATTCTAGATTTAAAATTTGAATTGAACCTTCAAATGCGAAAACTTTGCTGTATAGATACTAAGATGTGGGGATATAAAATAAAGGAGAAGACGATACCATATATCATATGTATAAGCATTGTTATCATAATTATTCATATTAAGTAGATTGTAATGCAAACAATTAGGAATTTGATCGACAAAAGAGATTCCAGTTAGTTTTTCTCAAGACAAAAAGAATAGACAATATATATAAATAAACTCATACAACTTTGTTATTATGTTTATCGATCGGTTGCAAGTATGAACATTTCAGTTATGTCATCTTGATTTGGAATATCGGTATACACTAGCTACTTGATTTTGAATATGATTCTATGTGTTATGGAGAAAATTATTTTAAAAAATATATATTGTCAAAAGTTTGAAGTTTGGTGGTGTAACAAAAAGAGTGATGTAAATTATATTAATGGTAGGGCATAACTAGAGAGGGAAGTACAATGCTAATTTGTTTTTAAAAAAATTGAAACTTTAACAATGCTGAATTATTTACAACATCCAATGTGATATCTGACCCAGAAAATTGTATAACACAGAGACATGAAACCATGCGGTTAAATAAAAAATGCAGAGTAATATGGTGGGGGCTGGCTATGAATACATGTGTGGACATATGTGAAACGAGTTAAAAGAAGAGATTATAGGTGAAGGACCACTGCTATGTGTCTTTAATAAGTTGAGATTATACGTTAAGTAGAGTATACATATGCTTTGCATTTGCACTTACCTCTTTTTAATGCCTACTTGCTTCTTTACTCATTAAGTCTCCTTTCCATAAAATATCTCTCTATCAGTGCAAATTTATATTCATATTTTTTTGTTGGGTATATTGACCACGGTTTATATTCTCTTAAATACGAGGGAATTAACAAAAATACCTAGCTGATGCCTGATGAGCCTCGTGCTAGGAAAGTAAGACGAGGGAATTATTTTTGCAGGTTGATTTACCATTTTCTCTATAATGTTGATGATTACATTACATTTGTGAACGATGTAGCATGAAAGCAAAATTGATAACATGGACAGACGCGACATTCTTGTTAATCAAATCTAGTATGATACGTTACATACCGCGACCATATAGGAAAAGGAAAGCAACATAACAGAAGATAAAAATGTTACTATGATTTGTATGTAGTTGATATGACAAGTCGCAATCAAAGATGGTAATGGTGAAATAAAAGGCGGACCATTCTATTTAATAACAATAATAACAAAATTGGAAGATGGATGGTGCGATAATGGCGACAACATGTTCCAACTGTCATTTGCCCCCAGGGTCTAGGACTCTCTCTCCCTAGCCAACCCTTTCGTCTATTTAATTAAATTAAATAAATAATTTAAACTAATTTGCTTTAAGAAATTTACTCATAGCATGGGTCTTGATATATTATCATATCCTCTCACCTTTGGTATCTCATTCGGACCTTCTTTAGTTATTCTGATAGCGCAAGCTTTATACGCTTCAAGCATTGTTCTTTTCTTGACTTTAGTTTGATCATTTCATCTCAGTGATGATATCCATCAAGAATATTGCATATATATGGGAAACGAGCTGATATAATTATTAGCGTACGTCTTATATTGGAAAGAAGATGGAACATAGTTCACGAATTATAGTGAAGACATAAGTTTCAACTGATCATTATCAAATCGTTTGAATGTGAAGTTATAATTAATCCATGTCTTCTTTATGTAATAGCAACCCAGAACAGATATTTAGCTCAAGAATAATAATTTGTTTAACTATGAATAAGTACAACTACTCTATATAACCGGATGGAATTACATCATGAACTTCCACATATACAGTTATTTTACATGTAAATCGATTATTATAATGTTGACTTGACTTCATCTTTTGTCTCGGCTTTTAGGGTTCGCACACACACGCACTGATCATACATGCTTAAATTTATTTTAAAAAATACATTTGGTGGTGTAGGTATTATTGATTGACATCAGAATAAACATAAGAAAGCAGAAAATTAATATTTATACAGATGGTGGGTTTAATAAATGTAGATGCAAAAGTATATAGGTGGGGTAGGTTTTGTATGAGGAGAGGGGGATACAGAGGAATCAAACCCAAGTTTGCTGAAAGGAAATATTCAATTGTATGCAAAATTGGATATGTCTTAAATCTTATTTTCATTTTCATGATTACTTTTCTTGTTATTATATACTCCATATATCATAATATTCTTTAGCATTGTAACACGTGTAAGAACCTTCACATTTACTGTGTTCTGTGTTGTCATTACATTTGTGAATTTGGCAATACATATGCATGCACTCCTTCAAAAAATATATATGGCCTCTGCAATGGCTGCATAAGTCAGCTGATAATGATCCCAGCCTCAAGCTATATATACATCCACATAATTCGTCGACTGTTTCCACAATTATCCCCATATATTATATTACATGCACATGACATAACAATAGCAAATTATTTTTCATCATAAGATATATATGAAAATGTCAATGTCTACGTGCTGGTGGCTGAAATAGTTGAGTATTTTAAATCTATAAGAAAATATAAGTACGATCCCTTCCACAACAACTTTGTTTGATTAAAAAATCTGATAACTAAACGCATATACATTGATCAAGTCTTCACTTAATGCACAACTTGTCAGGTTTTGAGATATATATTAGTAAAGGTTTCGATATGTGGAAGATTCGGTTACACATGAAAGATGTAATGAATAGGAAGGTGAGAGTGGTCCAACCAAATAAAAGACGATGGGTAAAGATCAAAGAGGCTCCATTGTCCCTTCACAAATCTGATCTTTGTTTATTAGGTTTAGTCGCTTTCCCTTTTTCCAACAACACAATACCCACATTTTGTAAATTTACTTAGATATTATTTTTTTTAAGCTTCATTATATCATATCTATAAGTTCATTAGATTCCATTGTCCTTTTAATATTCTATGTTTAAAGAAAAAAAAAGTGAGAAGAGATTCATAAGAACAAAAAATGGAAGAGATATTTAATGGACTTGGAAAATGGAAAAGCCCAATTAATACCAACTTATAGCTCATTAGTGGACTGAAGAAGGCTGTAACAATATCACAAATCTTGGATTTCAGTGTTTCTCTTTTTCAAACATAATTGGGCCTATATTGGATTATTGGGCTTTGCTTATTCTTATGGCTGAGTTACGTGGCACTTTCACGTTAGTATCTTTTTATTTGAAAAATTGTTGGAACATCTAGATTCACCAACCAATAGTGTTTGAATATTTGATATTTGATATCTTTTAAAAAAGAAAAAAAATTGAATTTCCAAATAAAATTATATATTTGAAATAAAATAATAAAAATGCATAAAAATAGTTACAAAAAATAAATAAATAAATATTGATAAACTTTTAGCAAAATACTAAATCCTATACCCTAAATCCTAAACTCCAAACCCTAAATCATAAACCTTAAATTTTAGATAAACCGTAAACCATTGGAAAATTTTAAACTTTAAATCATACATTAAAAACTAAATCTAACACTAAAACCTAAACCTTAATCACTAAACCCTAAACCCTTGGATAAACCCTGAACCCTTGGATAAATCATAAACTCTAAATCAAAAATATTTAAAATTAAAACCTAGAATTTATGATTTATCCAAGGGTTCAGAGTTTACCCAAGGATTTAGGATGTACCCAAGGGTTTAGTGTTTAGGGATTAGGATTTAGGGTTTAGTGTTAGTAAAATTTAGTTTTAATGTATGATTTAGGATTTAAGATTTTCCAACGGTTTAGAGTTTACCTAAAGTTTAAGGTTTAACGTTTAGGGTTTAAGATTTAAGGTATAAAGTTTAGTATTTTGTTGAAGATTTAACAATATTAATTTTTTTTTTTTATAACTATTTTTATGTATTTTTATTATTTTATTTTAAAAATATAATCTAATTTGGATATTCAATTTTATTTCATTTTTTAAAAGATATCAAATATCAAATAATCAAATACTATTGGTTGGTGAACCTAGATGTTTCACCCGAAAATTTCTCCTTTTATTTCATGATAATTAGAGCTGGTCAAAGGTGACGTGGCTTTAACAAACTGATAAGTTCAAGTTTTGTTTTGTCGGATTTATTAGCGATAAACATCCATTAAATATGTATCCTTACAAAAATAATCTTTATATCCATCGTTCAAAATCATGATATTTTGTTACTGGTTATACAATACAATCCATCGACATCAAAGTTTTATTTTGACACTTAAACAACGTGATAATATGAAGAACTGTCGGCTAAAATGAATCTCATGGCTTCTATGGTGTGACATATTGTAACAAAGATGCTGATTGTATCACTGGATTTATTTCTTTACACGGGCCGCTGCTTAGTAAACCGAAGAGTACATTAATGCAACTATTATTTCATATGGCAAATATAGTTTGTAGTAGCAACCCGGTTTTTAAAGTATGCTTTTCTACCTTTTTTATTTCACAAGAATAATTTTTAAATAACTGATTCTAACATATTAACCAATGAATTGACTACAATATGTTGTTTTGTTTCTTATTATAAATAGAACAACTCCAGTTTAGAAAAAACTGAATTAATGTTTTATCAATGAAGTGGATCTACCGTGTGAGGAAGACACTAATGCACATTAGAATATCATTAAACCATTTTTCGGTTAATGTTTAATCTGCAGTGATAATAAATTAATTAGATTTCTCAGTTTTGTAATTCAACCCATTGTTGACTCATTCATCAACGATTAAATTATCAATTAGACCCATATTTTTTTAACAGACTTTAATTGCTCTAAAGAGATAATCATATAAATATAAAGAAAACCATATGTTATTGACAATAACTCAAAAGATTAATTACATAAAACAATTAACAATCTTTTTTGTCTTTTTTATTAAATAAAAAAAGGGTAATATTCTGAGATATTTCCTAGGTCCTTTCCTCGTGGAACTTGGATCCAAGACGTCAAATTTTTTCTCAAGGTTTGTTGTCGAGTACAAGTAATAAACTCTTTGTTCATAAGCTTAAACCAAATCTCATTCTCTCCCACACACACAAACAAAAACAAAACAGAAAAAAAATATATAAAGTTGATGATAGCTTTACTGTATAATTAATTATAACAAAAACAGTTCGTTGTTCTTTAAAGAAAAAAAAGTTAAGATTTTTCTCTGTTTCGTCTTCTCTCTCTCTGCCTTCGTAGTAGTGGAAACACAATGGACGTTGGTTCAACTAAAGATCCGAAATTTTAAAACGGGTAAAAAAAAAAAAAACCCGGGATGGACACGGCACGACTTGTGGGTGACTACGAACTTGGACCGAGACTCGGGTCTGGTTCCTTCGCGGTGGTGTGGCTAGCGACGCATCGATCGTCTGGTTTGAAAGTGGCCATCAAGGAGATTGATAAGAAGAAGCTTAGCCCTAAAGTCAGAGACAATCTCCTCAAGGAGATTTCGATTCTCAGCACTATTGATCATCCCAACATCATCAGATTCTACGAAGCTATCGAGGTTTACTCTTTTGTTTCTTTTGTATAAATTATAAAAGTTTGAATTTTTGGAACTGAAATTGATCTGGGTTTTGTGTGTAGACTGGAGATAGGATCTTCCTTGTGTTGGAGTATTGTAGTGGAGGTGATCTTGCTGACTACATCAATGCCCATGGCAAAGTCTCCCAACCTGTTGCCAAGCATTTTATGAGACAATTGGGTAAGTAAGATCAGTTTTTGTTCTGTTTTCTTTTTTGAATCTATGTTTTATGTTCATGTGTTTTGTAGTTTTTAAATTTAGTATATTTTCTAATGTTTGAATCTCTCTCTGTGTTTATGTTGTTGTGTTTGTGTGTGTTATGTAGCTTTAGGTTTGCAAGTACTTCAAGAGAAGCATTGTATCCACCGAGACTTAAAGCCTCAGGTGAGTAGAAATAAACCTCCTTATGTTTTAGTTTGATTGATTTAATTACAAGTCTAGTCATGGTTCTGTTTTTTTCCTTCAGAATTTACTTTTGTCGTCCAAGGATGTAACTCCATTGCTAAAGATAGGAGATTTTGGGTTTGCGAGGTATTATTATTTATGACCAAAAAAAAAAGAAGATGTTTTTCTTTTTATGGAAAGGTCTTAGTTTTTGGTATGTAGATGTTGAGATTTTTGTTGGCTAGGTCTTTAACACCAGAGAGCATGGCTGAAACATTTTGCGGTTCTCCATTGTATATGGCTCCAGAGATTATCCGGAACCAAAAGTATGATGCTAAGGTGAAGAAAGATTTAATCTTTTTTTTTTCTTTCAATTTTTTCTTGTCATTGTTTGATTGGTGTAATGGATGATGTTACAGGCTGACTTATGGAGTGCTGGTGCCATTTTGTTTCAACTTGTTACTGGGAAGCCACCTTTTGATGGCACTAATCACATCCAGGTTTGTTGGACTGCCTTGAACCGATTAATTGCCTCTTGAACTTCTAATGAACTTATGGACTTTCATTATGCTTCTCTACAGCTTTTTCAAAATATTGTGAGAGACACTGAGCTGAAGTTTCCTGAAGATGCTTTGAATGAGATTCATCCTGATTGTGTTGATCTCTGCAGACGTCTTCTACGCCGAGACCCAAGTATGTTTGTTATATGATTCTTTTGTTTGTCTTCTTGTCTTTATGTTCTAATGGAAAATATGTTTGTTTGACTGCAGTTGAGCGCTTGACGTTCCGAGAGTTCTTCAGCCACAGGTTCCTTCAAGCGCCAAGGTAATAAATATCTTGAGAATTTGATTAGCCATTTGACTTCTTTAATCAACTAGCAACCTTCATCATCTTTCATACCAAATGTTGTCAGACAAATGCCTGGTGTTGCACATTCTGATCCCAACCGATCCAAATCAAGTTCAGAGAATGTCTACAAACATGGGAGTTCCTCTAGTGCCTCAACTTCTAACGTTTTGATGCAACATGATAACTCTTGTGAGAAGACTAGAAAAGACAATGAGGGACAGTGTTCATCAAACCAACTCGGAGGTTTGTTATTTGCGTCTTGTCTCTATTGCTTTTTTTTATAAGCTCAAATCACTCAGAATCACTTTGATGTTGTCTTATGTGCAGTAATTGACTCTCTTGAGCTCATAGAGAGGGAGTATGTACTTGTAAACCGTCCTTCTGAAGGTTCATCAGAATGTTTCGACGCATCACTTCAAGATTCAGTTGAAGCACAGAGACCATTGTCTGATGTGTCAGGACCACGACCAGAAACTGGATCATCATACCTGTTAACAGAAGTCCAACGGTTAACTATCGTTCATCCTCCAACGAAGCTCCAAGTCTTGCAGCAGTATGCAGAAGCACTTACAGAAGTAGCTCGCGAGATGGTAACTTCCAACTCCTAATCTCTAGAGTCTCTCAGATTGATAACATTCTAATACTGTTGCATACAGGACAATGCAGGACAGGTGAAGGAATCTTTTGCTGTCACACTCGTTGTTTTAGCTGCATGGAGGAAAGCTTTAGAGATATGCGATTCTTGGATGGTGTCCGTTGGAGAGGGTAGAGTGAACACAACAGCTCCAGGGACTTCAAATTCACCAGCAGTAGCTAAAACTTGGGTGACACAAGAGTTTGTTACTGCGTTTAACCAGGCTGAGACTTCGTCAACTCGACTAAACCAAACAAGCGGTTAGTACTTAAACCGAATGTTCTCTTTTATGTTTCTTTGCACATTCACTGAATGTATCTCCTTCATCTCATTGTAGCTGCTAGTGCTACTCATATGCCTGACGCCATGGAAACAATATATGAGAAGGCACTAGCATATGGCAAGAGTGGTGGGGTAAGTAAAAAAATTTCTATCATGAAGTCTGAGAATTTTGTCAAAAGCTTTCCACCTAGGCCTGCGGGTTCGGGTTGTTCAGTTTGGGTAGTTCGGTTCAACATAAATCTTACCAGAAGTAACCCGAAATAAAGTTTGGTTCGGTATTCGGTTAGTTTGGTTTTTGAAAATCCTACCAAGTTTTTGATTCAGTTAGATTTCAGTTTTCTTTTGTTAAAATTTCGAATAAATTCGGTTAATTTTGGTTTGGATTTTTGGTATGGTTTGGGTATATATTTTTTTTTTTTAAAGAAGAAAACCGAAGTAACCGATAACCGATTGTTTTTAGAGAACCTACCGAATCAAATGAAAACGAACTAACCGAAACTTTGGTTCAGTTCAAAATTCCAGGCGTACTTCCACCTTTGTCCTAAAAGTCTGAAACTTTCTTTGTGGGTTGGATTCAATGTTCCTCTTTGTTGTTTTGCAGGCGGAAGAATATTTGAATAACAAGGAAAGTGCAGCAAGATTATACAAGAAAGCAATTCTTCTACTCTCCTTTATAATAGAGGAAGCAGTGACTCTACCTCTAAACCCTCCTTTCTCATTAACCCCTGACGACAAGAAGAGGATTCTCTACTACATCTCTAACTTGCAGCATCGTCGGTCTCATCTTTAGTGAAAAATCGACTGCTACATTGTACAGAAAGAAACTTTCTAAGCTTGGCTCTGCCTTGAAGTCAAGTTTATAACATTTGGTGTTTTCTTATCTCTTGAATCTTCAAAACGGTTACTCTACTATTTGATTATGCGGTGACCAAAAGTATATGCCTCCTCTCCACCCATTGTATATAGTAGTATAACATCAAAAGCTTTAAATACCAAAAAATGCTAGCTTTGTCCATTATTTGTAAGTGGTCCCATTAGTATTAAACAGAGTATTACAAGCCCATGAAACCATATGATAAAAAAAAATCATACAAACAAGTGTTTTCTTTGTTAAAACATCATCGTCATCAGATTCAGCTTATATGATATCGACCATACCATATGATATTGACCATACCATTACAAACAAAACAATTTATTATTTGTCAATAGGCGGAAGTCAGCCCATTAAATAGAGATAAAAGTCAAACCATGATTGATGATAAATATCATAAATACAGAAGAGGTCAAACTTTAATTACATGGGACCAAAACCCCACAAAACACCCAAAGCCTAAGAAAACAAAATTTATTTATTTTGTTTTTTTTATTCTTTAATAAAAAAATCGACTTTATGTATCGAAAATCTGATGCGCCACCTTCGTTATCTCCTCGGCCGATTCTAGCTTACAGTCATCCTCCATCTGCTCCAGTGATATATCGTTAAATATTGCATTTAATAAAAATGAAAAAGTAAGTTACCTTGAGGTTGAAGCAATAAGAGACTGACGAACAAGACAATGACGAGATATTGAGATGAAGAACAGTGAGTCTAAGCTTTTCAAGTGAAACGATTCCTTTCAGAAGCTGCCCTTGTTTCTTCCGACACTCAACTTTAAGGTTAACGTGGTTCTGTATCAACGTAGCTTCGATTCTTGGGACGCAAGTAACTCTGTTTTCTACTACACTACTCTGTTTCGTTCTCTTTTGCAACTCAAGTGACTTTATGACTTGCTCGAGGACCTTCGCGTAGTTTATAGCTCCTCCTACTATAGATGCTTGGTCTCCCTGCAAGACAAAACACTAAACAAGTTTAAAGAGGTTTTTGAGGGTTAAAGATTGAGACTTTCTTTGTTGTGGAGATTACTCGTTGGATGTAAGAAGGTGGGACAAGAGAACGTAAGGAGCTGATATGTTCGTTCATCTGCCGCCGTCGATTACGTTCAACAGCAATGTGGTTGATTCTTTGATTCTCTATCTCTTCAATGTCTTTACTTGGTTTAGTTTTCCTCCTCTTCCCTCTAGTCACTTCAGGAGGGTTGTTGCTGATGATTTTGCGCTTGCGTCTTGAGTTTGGTGTTGATGAGGAAGAAGGAACTGTCATGTCTTGTTGTCGGCTAAAGGGTAGTTCTTGGCTTGACAAAGCTTGTCTGGTTACTTCCATGGATGTGGTTGAAACTGGGTAGGTTTCATTGTGTGAAAGATAGCTGTCGAGTTCCCAATGGTTATGGAGGTTCTGAAGAGACAATAGTTCTTTGAATGATGTAAACGGTAAAGGGTCTTCTTCACTTTGCAGCATCTGTAGAAATGGAACTGTGTCTTGCATGCTTTCTTCCTCCTCTTCTTCTTTAAAGGCAAAGCTTTGGGCTTCTAAGCTTCTCCCATCAGCATTTTGATCCAAAAACTGCAAGAAAGACGGAGGATTTAGATTTTACTTGGTGAGAAGAATGAAACTGTGTTTGTTCTGAGACTTGTGAGTTTTAGTGTAGAGATAATAAACAAAAGTAGAAGGGAAAATGGAATGTTTTCAAAGTAGATGGGAAACAAAATTGATTGCAGAATCTGTTATTGTTTTCTGTAAAACAAACAAGAAAAGCATTGAATGCAAAGCATCTGGGCTCATTAGGGAAAAATGAGTAAATACAAGTCTGTTTCTCTGAGCATTGAGAGAAAAAAAATGATTCAAGGGGAAGAGAGAAAGAAAGTGAAATCTTCCTAAATTAAGCAAAATATACATACACAGGGGTTGATGTGTCCTTGAAACCTCTCCATTTGAAAGCTTTTGTTTGTTATGTATTATTATAACGCAATAATGTGTGTAACAATAAATGCTTAGAAGCAGAATAGGAAACTCATGTACTCTCTTCTGATTCTGAGTCTTTCTGGACTTGTAACTGTTAGCTTTATATAGAGAGCAGTGACTCTTTAGTAGCTATTGAATAGAGAAGAAAACAGTGGAGCTGTAAAAAACCAGAGAGGTAAGAAAACAAATCTATTTAGGTACTGTAAGAAGAGCTGGTGAGGCTGAGCAGAGCATAGGAGAGGAGAGAGGGAGAGAAAGATTGATTATTGGTGGAGGCAGTTTTGTCTTGAAGTGGAGACAGAGACTTTGTGGGGACATTCTAATTTACACATAAGAAGAAGGTAAATAGAGACAAGTCATGGGTAAGAGAGCTTGTATTGGGTTTCTGTCATCTTTCTCATGATGTCTCAATCATCCTTTCTTCATTATACATCATTACATTACACACCACACCATTCCTTTTCTTCAAAGCTCAAAAATCAAAGCCTTTATACAGAACTACGCTGCCCCCATCATTTTATAATGTTCTTATGTGTGGTTTTTGTCTAATATCTTGAATCTATAGATAATGTGACACTAAAGAATCTTATGTATTATTGATGCCTTGACTTCAACGGCATTGAATAGTGTTGTACTATAAAATGTCCCAGTTTTGTCTACAATCTCAGTCAATGGGTAAAATTCATAGCCAGTCTCTCAAGTCAACAATCAACATCCTTAACAAAGAAACAAGGAATCAGCATTTGCATTGTTAATGAAGACCTTAGAAACCTTATCAACTATAAAACTAAAAACTCCAAAGAAAGTTTGAATTCTTTTTTTTTTTATCGTGTGTGTGTGTACTGTGATCTGGTTTGCTACTGTCACACACGAGCTATGGTTACTTGCTCTAAGGACAAACATGCCCCCACTCTTATTGATAGGCATGTTATCAGAGATAAACCCTAAAGATTCAGATTCTTCTATAGTAACATAACACAAAGAGACCTAATCTCAAATAAAGCTATGTCCTTTCAGATACCCATTTTAAGATAAAACAAGGAAAAAAAACTTCATAAACAAAAACAATGACATAGCAAAGAACAATGTAAAGGAAAGAACACGAGAAAGCAAAAAAGAAGATTGAGATTTGATCATGAAAATGACAGAGAACCAGATATATTAACCGTCTCCGGCTTGCTTTGTTGTTCTAACGCTCGATTTGTATGGTAACGTGACTGATACGGTACTCTCTCCGGATGTAATCAATCACTTTGTTAAGCACCATAGCATCATCAGATTCTTGTTTGATTTTGACATGACAAGAAAACAGGAATTTTCCAACTGTTATTGCCCAAATGTGAAGCTCATGAACAGACACCACTTCTTCAAATGAGCTTCATCGGTTAGTATAGCTAAACTATTTGCCTTAATGCCACCAACAACTTCTATGGTCATGAACAAAATACATAGCACGACAACGATAGCGATAGCGAGCTTTCGCATCGAAGCAGAACGTTCCTTTGTATCGCTTGTAGAAGTTGAAAACACACAAGATGTTTCTCCGCAGACTTTATTTCTTGTTGAATCCATCGGCCAAAGAAACACAATGTGAACTTTGGACACTAAAAAAATTCTATGAATTGTGTTTGATACAAGACTACAGATTCATTGGAAATTTTCATATTTACAGCATTAGCATATCATTTATTCATGTTTATTTTCAATAAAAGGACATTTTCACAAATATTTTCTTTATTAAAAAACAAAAGACTCTTGTATCCTTTTTTTTTATATATAATAAAAAAATTAAATAAAAGTAATAATTTTTTTTGAATTATATGTTTTTAAATTCGAACTTTTATATAATCTTTTTTTTCCAAATTTTTTTTTGAAGTTCAAAAATTATTTTTGAAACTATTTTTTTAATTAACTTTTTAAGTATTTATTTATATAGTTATTAGAATCCTAAATTCTCATTCCAAAACGCTATCCACCCCCTCAACTCTAAATATTAAATCTAGATTAGTTAATTCTAGAGTTATAACTGATATTAGGAATGTGGTATTTTAAGCAATTTTCCTAGATTCATATATATAGTGATTAGCTTTTAACATATTACTAACATCATATAATGTAAAAAAAAACATCACGTAAACTTTCATAATTCAAATTTGATACACAAATGGAATATAAATAATGTAAACATGCTAGGATAATATTGGCTTACTCTTCAAATGTTTCCAAATATTAGTTTTCATGCGCTTCACGGGTTTTACATTTTTTTTTTGTCTATAAGATAGACATTTGTTGACTAATATAATCTAATAACTCCGATACATAACGTAAAACATAGATTTAGTTACTTGTTAGTTTTCTTAAACAGACCCATTTTCAAAAGTAGTTAATGAACTACGTATATTTTTGGGCCAAGGAAATGTTTAGGCTGGTGCTGCCGTTGTTTCCACTTTCCACGTATAAGTCTTCGCTAACGATATTTGACTTTGACCGAAACTAGAATATCGTGGAAAATGTATTTAACTATTAACTTCACGTGACATCGACCTCGATTTTAAAAGATATATTTTATATTACTCATCCAGAGACGATTGTGAAGTTTCGAGTTTAAAAGTTATCGATTGGATTTGAAGTTTGTATGTAATAGTTTATTCTTTGAGATATCCTCAAAGATGAAATGTTTAAAGTGAATTTAAAAACTGATAATTATTTAAAACTATGAAAATATAACTCAACTTATATTACTTACGTCTCTTTGTCTCTTTTATACTCCCTCTGTTTCATATTAAATGTCATTTTGATCTTGTGCATACAAATTAAGAAAATAATTAATTTTGTATATTTTCTATATAAAAATACAATTAACTATACACCTAACCATATTTCAACCAATAGAAAAATAAATTACTGTATAAAATTAATAAATTTTGCATTGAAAATCGAAAACGACACTTATTTTGTAACGAAAAAATTTCTCTACAACGACACTCAATATGAAACAGATGGAGTATATATTAGTATTTGTCTTTTATATTTATGATATGAGATTTTAGAGCATCATTAATTTATTGGTATTGTTATCTGAGTTAAGTGTGAAAACAAAATCATTAGTATTTTATTAAGTAGTAAAGTGTCTCAAATAATTGAGAAATCCATTTAAAATTTCTCGTTCGTGAAAGGTTCACACATTATGATTCCCTTTGACATGATCGTTCTTCAACTTATATTTAAAAACCAAATCTTATGTTATTTTAAATTGTGTTACGTTTGTTTAAATTTACTAGCTGGACCTTAATACCATGTGGAAGAATGAGTACATATACCGCATATCGTTTATATACTAGTGTATCTTTCACATTTTGAAGTAAAAATAATTATAGTATTTGAGTATGATGAAGAATTCATATTTAATTTGTGTAAATGTGAATTTACATTCTTTAGACGAAAAAAAAATGTAGAAATTTACACCTATCCCTTATTTACTAAAGCACAAGTCACCTAGCGAATCAAAATTTGACACATGACATCTGTTTAAAAAATTAAAATTAAAATGCAACAAAAAATAATGTTAGATCCTAAAATTTCTAAAATTCGAAATAACTAAACCCTAAAATTTCTCACATTATCACTTCCACTTCTTGACAAAAAAAAACTTCACGTTCTAAAATAACAGTTACGATTTGAAACTGTTTTGTTCTTATATAAGTTTGACAAAACAGTTTTACTCTCTATTAAACTCCTCCTCTCTCCTTCCTCTCTCCTTTTGCTTTTCTATTGTTTCATATTCTTCTTTCTTACGACGACGGAGTCCTTGACTGTAGCAAAAAAAACATATGGTTTATGTTTCAAAGCTTTTGAAAGCTTAATTCTCCAATAAATGAATGACAAATCAAAGTTTTTTCAGCAACAAAGGTAACAATAACCATCCCTAACTCTATTGTACAAAAACAAGTATTTTACAAATCTGTTTCTATGGTTTAATTTTAGAAAATTTCTCGCTTTGCTTTTTTTTCATCTATTTTAGCATTTCAAAGGAAAAAAACACTGATACTATATATTTCTTTTCTTTTATTATTTTAGATGCCGAAGAACAGAAGAAAAAGGTACGTAAACAAAATAGGTCAATTAATTTTCATAATGGACTAAACTAGACTAAACTAATTATCAATTTATGGAACACGTTTATTTGTTTTGGTGATAATTCAGGGAAGGAGTAAGAGGCTCACCTTAAACCACACTTCCATGGCCCCTAGAAAACTTGAGAAGTACAACAAGAAGAAAAGAAGAAAGGAAAAATGTTGTGATAATTAGAAATAAAAAATAGGGCATAAGAAATTCGGGTTGTAGGAGAAAAAAGACTTATGTCTATTATTTAGACTCGGTAAGTATTCCATATTTTTCTTGTGTGTGTTTAACTTTTTATAATCTATAAAATGTGGTGATATCTTATTTTTTATTCAATATACACTTCTGATTTTTTTTCCTTAAATAGTTTTATTGAATTTGTAGATTCACTCAAAAAGAAATGTCGAAGCAAATAGCATCGTTGTATAAAAAGAAATATAAAAGAATATGACCAAAAAAGTAAACATGAGTGAGAGAATAAGAAAATGACTACAAAATATAATAACCTCAAAACTAAGTTGACAAATTGTACTTTTGTAAGATATATATTTTCGTTGTTCGATCATATTTAATGATTATATTGGTTTTGAAACAATATTAACATTATATATTTTGTGTCTATATTGAACTGTTGTAAATTATAAACATCAAAATTTTAATGTTATCTTAATTATAAATTCTAATAGTATGTTCAAAATAAACATATTTTATATTAGTGCCCGTACATAGTACGGTAATACTGGTATCTTTACAATGCATGAGCCAACATACTCTCTTATTCTTCTTAGCCTAATATAATACTATATATTAGAAGGATCTGAAAAAAAAAAACGTTACTAAAGTGCGGTTATCTAAAGTATATTTGGTATCCATGAATCAAGACATATTCATTCAGTTATTCCTCTTTGATGGAACTCAATCTTCTAGACACCAAGTAATTTTCACACCGTTGAGGTGGAACATCATCACCCGAGCCAAGAACCGTCGCCGGCAAGTGACCTTCCATACATTCTTTAAGAATCAAGAAACCAATCTCACCACCTTCGCCGTCACCCTCAGATTGGTCACCACGACGAGACAAATATAAAAGCTCTTCTAGTTTATCCCTTCTCATCCTCACTTTTATCCTTAAGGGACCCTTCTTTTCTCCGGCCTCCAGGTTCTCTCTCCGTCCTCCGTCGCCGAACACCGGGTGCACGTCGCTGCTTTTCCAGAGAAAGTTGCCCATCTTTTTAATCTTCCTTTTCTTTTCAAATGCTTGTTGTTAATTTGATACGTGTATGGCTTGTTTATATATGTGTAGTATAGTCGGAGATGGTTATAATTTAACACATTATATTTAATATAGGTGTGGACAGTTTTTTTTTTTTTTTTTTTTTTTTTTTTTTTTTTGCTAAGATCGATGCACATAGTTGGCAAAAAAAAATCGGTTCACATCCTATTTCATATTTTTCGGTTTTGTTAAAGTAGGACCCAAACTGTACCTGAACAAGAAGAATACTCGGTTTGGCTTAGTTGGATCTAAACGTGTTTAAATGTGGATACAAAAAATACACTTTCAGTATATATTTAAACAATTTTGTTGTCAGACAATTTAATACACTTTCAGTATATATTTAAACGTGTTTGCTTCTAGAAAAAAGTGGATACAAAAAAAAAATACCAAACAAATTTGTTGTTAGACAATATAATATATATAATATTTCCAGTATATATTTGATTAAAATATAAATGACTTGGGTTCAGTTATTCTACTTACATTTTACGGTTTAGATCTGGTTTGCCTAGTAGAGGTTATTGGTTGTTGTATTTTAATGAATTTGAAAATCTGAACTAAATCTAGTGTTATTGGATCTATGATTTTAAAATCTGTATTAAAATCATGTGTTATTGGTTTAATGATTTATAAATTCTATATCAAATCAAGTGTTATTCAATCGTACGGATTTACTAATATATTTGATTTTATAATGGATTTGAATAGATTTGTTTGAATTTTTTAGTTGAAAATACAAAGATTCAAATCAGAGGGAAAACCTCTGGATTTACATATTTTACTTGGATTTATAAATACTATATGGATTTCTAAATCAATCAAAATATATAAACCAATAACGTCTCCTTAGTCCGGCGTAGCGTTCGGTTTAATATAAAAACTCAAATTCAGTGTCGGTTTGGTTTTGGACGAAAGATTTTGTTTGCCGAACCGTACGAGGAAGGAATTGAGTAAGGATGTTAACTACGATGCATGGGGCATGCGAGGCTATTAGATGAAATGAAAGATGGCTACTGAAATTCTTGTGAAGTGCGACTCTCGAAGCGATCTTCAGCAACAGTGTCTCCGACACCAGCCTCTCACCGGCGCCTCATCCGGCGTCGGCTCCTCAGCCAAATCTCTGTTCCATCACCGCCGCTGCTGATGAAGAAGAAGAAGCCCAAGAAATCTCCGACCAAGTCCCCGCCGAAATCGTCCCCTTCGACGAAATCGAATCCCGTTGCAAATGACCTGCCTATTCCTGGAACCAAGATTGTTTCTGATGCCCAAATCGGCTGTTTCGCCGTCCCGGTTGCTCAACAATTGCAAGATTCTTCGGATCTAGCTTCCGTCCAAAGTGATATCCCGACTTGTGTGAAAGTGATCGCCGTTGAACAGGCAGATCCATCTCCAGCTCGCGATGAAATTAACTCTCCAACCCTAGAGTTGAGCGTAGTTGATCAGACTCTCCGCTCCTCTGTTGAAGTATCGGATGATGCGACGGTCTCAATAGACAAGAGATCCTCAGATGTGAATGTCCAAGCTGCTACTGCTGATGCCAAGGTGGTTACTTTGAGCTCGCTTGCTGCTGATGTCTACCCCTCTCCCTCCACGGGGGCTGATGTGGGTAGAAAAGAACTCTGCTTCAGAGCCTAACCCCAACCAAGGTCATCAACAGGCTAGCCTTGGAAAGGCTCCTGAAGATACTTGGTGCGCTCACGCAAAAGGAAAGCGTCTGTCAAAGAAGGGTGAAGCTTTCACGCTCCCTCCGGGTGAGGCTTGTATAAAAATCCCAAACTCTGTGATCGAAAAGAACAGAAAATCTTGGGAGCCTTTTGTCTTGGGCCAGTTCTACTCGGATCCCCCCTCTCAAGGTACAATCCATAACATCGTCAACGGAATATGGAGCAAACAGTACAGGGATATTGCGGTATCGAAAATGGAAGGGTTCGCGTTCCTGTTCCGGATTCCTAAAGATGCAACAAAACACAGAGTTATTACTCAGCGTCTCTGGCAAATTAAAGGTCAGACCATGTTTGTTGATAAGTGGGAACCAGGCATTGTGCCATCAAAACCGGAGCTCACCTCAGCGCCGATCTGGTTGGAGCTTAGGAAGGTGCCTTTCCAATTCTTTAACGAGGATGAATTAGAACGTATCGCAGGACTGGTGGGTCATCCTAAGTTCTTACACCCTGCCACTGCGAATAAGACTAACCTAGAGGTGGCAAAGGTGTTCACCATCATCGATCCTAGGAAGCCTCTCCCTGAAGCTGTGAATGTCCAATTTGAGTCTGGAGAAATCAGTAGAGTTTTGGTTTCAAGCCCATGGATGCCACCGGTTTGTGAATCATGCAGGGAGGTTGGTTATATTGCGAAACGATGCCCTTCTGCAGTTAAGCTATGTTCTTTTTGTAACTCAGAGGGTCACTTCCCAGCTAATTGTCCCAAGAAGCAGAAAAATGAGCCTAATGTTAGGAAGACTCGGAGAGGAAGATCTAAAGAAAAGCAGGCATGGAAGGAGGTGGATAAAGTTGCGGCTGGTAAATCTCCGCTCTCCTAAACTCAAACTAGTCTGACTGTTCCTGTGCACCCTGAGATAGTGCAGACTGAGCTGCACAAATCTCAACTTGGAACGGCGAAAGATAAGGTTGTAGGTGAATCTTGTAACACGCCCTTCTACCTTCTACCGGTAAGCGCTAGAAGCCGCTCTGGTGCTTCTGGATCCTCTCGTTCTGATGTTCAGCCGGACTCTTCAGATGTGGAATCGTCAGACTCTGATTTGGAGGAAGGAGAGCTTAGTAAGCATGATTTGGAATTGGGTTTTCAGGTTGTGCGGAATAAAAAGAAGTTTTCAGGTCAGAAGTTCTCAGGGCAAAAAGGAAACCGGGGCAGGGGCCCCAATCTAATCTAATTTTTATGTCGACAGACATTTTTTGTTGGAATGTGCGCGGTCTAAATAAATATAACCACCACAGCGGATTAAGGAAATGGTTTAGGAGAAACTCTCCTCTTTTTGGCGGAATTCTTGAGACTCATGTAAAACAGCTCAAGAAGAATAAGTTTGTGTCAGAACTTTTTCCAGAATGGTATGCTGAAGATAACTACGATTTCTCTACACTTGGGAAAATTTGGCTTGTCTGGCATCCTTCTCTCTCAGTTAATATTATTTCTAAGTCGCTCCAGATGATCACTGCTGAGGTTACTTGGCCTTCTACTACCCAGTCTAAGCTGTTCATCTCTACTGTTTACGCTTCAAATGATCCTGCCGAGCGTGGTCTTCTCTTGTCGGAGATATCAGCCCTCTCTGCATCGCATGGAATGGACACGAAACCATGGTTGATGGTCAGGGACTTCAACCAAATCAGAGATCCCTTGGAGCACTCATTAATCCCTACTCTAAACATGGATAAGAGAATCAGAGACTTCAATCTTTGTCTCCTTGATGCTAACTTGGACGATCTGAACTTCAGGGGCACAACTTTTACATGGTGGAACAAGCGCAAGTCAGCGCCGCTAGCTAAGAAGCTGGATAGGAGCCTGGTCAATGATGATTGGTACTCACTATTCCCGTCCTCAGTGGCTTTTTTTGGTAGCCCAGACTTCTCGGACCACGCGGTCATCTCTATCACGCTAGACCCTGCCAGAATAAGGGCTAAGAAACCTTTTAGATTCTACAATTTCCTTACTCAAAACCCGGAGTTTCTTGTTACTATCGGCACCAGCTGGTTCTCTTTCAACGTTACTGGATCGGCAATGTACAGGGTCGCAAGGAAGCTGAAGCTCTTGAAAAATTTGATCAGCGAGTTCAGTAATCAGAACTACTCGGGAATAGAAAAAAAGACGGCTCTGGCTCACGAGAAACTTATCCAAGCGCAATCTGCTATGATATCCATCCCGTAAACAACTAATGCTTCCTTTGAGCTTCAGGCCTTACATGAATGGGAAGAGTTGTCTGCGGCTGAGACAGCCTTTTTCTTTCAGAGATCGAGCATCAGTTGGCTCTCTTGTGGGGATGGAAACTCTAGACTCTTTCATCGATATGCAGAATGCCGTCACGCCGTTAATCACATTCATTTCCTTATCGCCGACTCTGGGGAGCGCATTGAATCTCAAGCTGGTATTCAGGAGTTGTGTGTAAATTACTTTTCGGATCTTCTTGGCAGCCCAGTTTCGCAGCCGTTGTTTGTTCAAAGCGACTTGGACCTCCTATTTGATTTCAAATGCTCAGCTGAGCAGATATCAAGCTTTGGAAAACCATTCTCAGTGGAGAATATAAGGAATGCGTTCTTCTCTTTGCCTAAGAATAAATCTGGTTGCCCTGATGGTTACTCGGCGGAATTCTTTATTGCATCTTGGTCGATCGTTGGGGCTGAAGTTACGGAAGCTGTACTGGAATTCTTCCGTTCTGGCCGTCTCTTAAAGCAATGGAACTCAGCAAACCTGGTACTGATACCTAAGAAGCTCAACGCCTCCCTAACAACGGACTTTCGACCTATTTCATGCCTTAACACGGTATATAAAGTAATTTCCAAGCTCCTGGCATCTAGGCTCAAAGAGATTCTCCCGCTGCTGGTTTCTAAAGCACAATCAGCTTTCCTTCCCGGGCGTCTTTTAGCGGAGAATGTACTGCTCGCAACGGACCTGGTTAATGGCTACAACACTCAACCTGTCTCTCCTAGAGGCATGCTCAAGGTAGACTTAAGGAAAGCGTTCGACTGTGTTCGTTGGGACTTCATCATTGCTACTCTCCGGGCTATTGACATACCTGCGAGTTATATACGTCTCATCTCTGAGTGCTTATCAACGGCGTCCTTCTCGGTTTCGGTAAATGGAGTAACGGGTGGATTCTTTCAAAGCACTAAAGGAATCAGACAGGGCGATCCGCTCTCTCCGTATCTATTTGTGCTGGCCATGGAGGGTCTGTCTCGGCTTCTTTTGTCGCGATATGAAGTGGGCATTATTGGTTTTCATCCGAGAACAGAGCAATTCAAGATCTCACACCTAATGTTCGCTGATGATGTGATGGTCTTTTTTGACGGAATGAGTAAAAGCTTACATGGAATCACGGAATGCCTCGATGATTTCGCTTCCTGGTCTGGGCTACACATGAACAATACCAAAACAGAGCTTTTCACGGCAGGGCTGGACCAATCGGAATCCGCGGCTATAGCCAGCTACGGATTCCCTTATGGTCAATTCCCTATCAGATACTTCGGGCTCCCACTCATGAGCAGAAAGCTAAAAATCTCTGAGTACTCTCCTTTGATGATCAAGACCTCCAACAGGTTACAGTCATGGTCGGCAAAACTCTTATCATTCGCTGGGCGGTTGCAGCTTCTCAGGACTGTCATCTTCGGCATAGTCACCTTCTGGATCTCAGCTTTTATTCTCCCTAAAGGATGCATAAAGAGTATCGACGCCCTTTGTTCCAGATTCCTTTGGTCTGGAAATATCGACAAGAGAGGTCTGGCAAAAATTGCCTGGCGAACAGTTTGTCTGCCGACAGAGGAAGGAGGTCTTGGTCTTAGGAGTCTCTTAGTCTGGAACCAGGTCCTGTGTCTCAAGTTTATCTGGTTATTACTATCGAAAACTCCATCGCTATGGGCAGATTGGCATTGGAGTATTCATTTGAATGATAAATCTTTTTGGACCGTAAAAGCTTCTGCAACTGACTCCTGGGCCTGGAAGAAGCTTCTGGACCTCAGACCGTTGGCGCTTCAGTTCTGTAAAACCAGGCTCGGCAATGGAAGGTCCGCAAGCTTCTGGTTTGACGCTTGATCTCCCATGGGCCAGCTGATCGAGCACATAGGTCAGTCTGGTCCAAGATCGCTGAGAATAAGAAAGAATTCCGTGGTGGCGGACGCAATCAATGGATCCACTTGGAGACTCCCTCACCCAAGATCTCAAAAGGAAGTTGAACTTCATACTTACCTCACTACTATTATTTTGCCTTTACCTATGAATGTGAATGATGAGTATGAATGGATTGCTGGTGATTCTCAGTTGCGTATTTTCAGGTCTGCCACCACTTGGGAGGTGCTGAGACCGCGAGAGGATGTTAAAGACTGGGTGGACGTTGTCTGGTTCAAAGGATGCATTCCGAAGCACGCGTTCATTATGTGGGTTGCTAATTATGATAGACTGTCGACGAGGTCAAGACTGGTTGCTTGGGTAGTCCCTATCTCGCCTTTGTGTCCATTGTGCTCTACCTATGATGAAACAAGAGACCACCTGATGCTGCCCTGCAACTACAGCAGGGAAGTCTGGCGTGAGGTCCTCCACAGATGTCAACCTCCGTCAATAATGTTTACAACCTGGGCTGAGCTCCTATCTTGGATACGATCTTCACAATCAAAAAGGCTTACACTATTGAGGAAGTTGGCGGTGCAAACAGTCATCTTTCATCTGTGGAAGCAAAAGGAACAATTTGGTGCATAATCAGTCAACTATACCGGCTTCTACAGTGTTCTACGGTATTGACAAAGAGCTTCGAAACATCATTTCAGCGAGGAGAGTTAGAAAGAGATTCAGTGACCTCATGGTGATGTGGTTGAGATCGGTTCTCGTAGGTTATAAATTCAGTGCTCCATCTTGTATTTTGTTATTTTTTGCCAAGATGGTTCAAAAACTAAGATCATCTCTTGTAGAATCATTTATTCATCTGTATGATATTTACAATTTAGCAAAAAAAAAAAAAAAAAATTCTTGTGAAGGAGTTTAAGTGTTGTTCTGGTTCACGTATGTGCTTACGTGGATTTTAAGTAACCAGCCCATAACATAAAGCAGGGTGTGTTTCACGCGTCAACTATCTTAAAGCACGGTCTTTATCTCCGGGATTTGCCACCTCTCATGTGATTTATTAAACAGTGATCACCTATTTCTCGTTTAATTGAAAAAAATAAGTATTTACATGTAAATTATGTAAACCTCCCCGGTTTTCTGCTAGGGCTTGATTTAATTTAAACTTATACTAGATTTCATTTATTTTTATATAAATATTTTGTTTTCAATTCTAAATTGATATATATATTATAATATATATGTGTCTATCAATTTTTAAAACATAATAAGTTTACGGTATATTTTTTCATTAAATATATTGTTTCAAACTTTCACATGTATCTGTATATTCTCATATATATATTTTTAGATTATTATTTCATTATTAAAATCGTAAATATATATATAAAGATTAGTAAAATATTGTTTTATTGTCATATTCGAAGTTATTGTAACATTTCAAAAATTTAGAATTTTTTTTAAAAATTAAACTTTTCGCTTCATAGATTTATATTATCGAGTAAATAATTAAACATTTAGTTTTGTTTAATTTTTAAAATAAACTATACAGTTTAAAATTTGTTTTCATTGGTTTAAGGTGGTAAATATTAATCATTGTTAGATAATATGATTTTTGTTATTTAAAAAAAAATCTTTATAATTTTAAAAGTTAACATCAACAAATATTTAAATATTTAACATATAGAAGTATAGTATTACAACATTAAATTATATTTATTTAATTTATACTATCTATAAATCCAATGGATCATCTATTGTTTAAATCCAATTATGATAGCCCAATTAAAATTTCTGGTATGCCCAAAATTTAAATGATAAAATTAGAGATTAAATGTAATATGACTTTTTAAGAATAGATCCATTGGATCCATTTTTTAAAAATTCATACAAAAATCAAAGTTATGACATTTTTTAATATATAAGATATTTAAAATCTCCGCTTTAGCACGACTGATTCAAAGCGATGCCGTGATTATCTGTATTAGGCCTGAGCGTTTTTAACTCAACCCGAAGTACCGACATTAACCCGAACCAGAAAAACCGAATCCGAATCCGAACTGTTTTACAAAAATATCCGAATGGGACTTATGAGCTTACTACTTTGGACTTTGGTTATAACCCGAACCGAACCGAAATCCGAATTAGAACCCGAAGATATCCGAAATTAGTTAAATATGTTAATGTTTTTGTATATATTAAGGTGATTTAGATATTTTAGAGTATTCAAAATATTTTTGTAGTTTGTTTTATTTGTTATTTTTAATATTTTTAGTTAATTTAGATACTTTAACTAATTTTTAATTAGATTTGTAAATAATTTATATATTTTGAACTTTTTTGTCAATTTTCGAGGTTTTTAAAATCATTTTTTTATACTATTTTAAACATTGGTTAAATCAGATCCGAACCGAACCCGGAAGGAACCGAACCGAACCTGATCCGATAATTAGTAAAAGCCGAATGGTACTTATGAGCATAACACCGAAAATCCGAATCATCCGGACCGATACCGAACAGACGACCGAACGCTCAGGCCTATCTGTATATTCAAGACCATACATTCATAACGTAGTTTTGTTTGGCCCATTATGTGGTTTTACTTGATTCGATATCGAGCCCATTTTGTATGTTGGTTAATACATACTAGACCCTGAGCGCGGATATGAATTTTTAGTTTTTTATTATTTATTTTATTAAATGATGTATTTGTAATATTCGTTTATATTATATTCATTAAGTAAATATATTTTTTTGCATCTTAAACTATCTATTTTTTTACGAATGTGTGATATCATATAAAAATATATAAAAAAATGAGTATAGAGTTAATTAGATAATTTTAAAAATATAAATTTTTCTTTCGTGTGCGATATCATATAAATAATGATCCGCCCAGTTAACAAAAATCATGATTATTTTATGTGTACTTTTTTTTATTTTGACCATTTCCTTAAAACTATATTAAATTTTACATATTTTAATTAGAATATTTTTAATATCTTTACCTTTTTATTTAAAATGCAACTCAATATTTTCTTAACAATTTAACAAAATATTTAAAAATATTTTTAGAATTTGTTGGAAAAATATGAAAATTACATTTTAAATTAAAATTATCCTAAAATATGATAAGTTTTGATGTAAACGAAAACTCAAATTATGTCAAAAATAATTATATTCAATGATAATAATAATTTAAATTTATTATTTTTAAGAAAATCCATTTACAAAAATATTGTTTGAAAAAAATTCATTTATCTTTCTAATACAAAATAAAAATATTATAATTAAATAATAAAAAATATAAATAAAAACCATAAATTTAGCAAATGACAACTGAGTTATATTATGCTAAAATTTTCTTTCTAACAATTTATCAAATGACAAATGAGTTATGAGCAAATAATACCTTATAATTTTTAAAAACATAGTAATTCTTAAATATTTTTTGAATAAATAATTATTTTTAAATTTTATCAACTAAAAATAATATCCGTACAATTGTGTGAGTCAAATTCTAGTTTTATTGATGCATGTTATATATTAATGATGCATGTTTTAGGTAACATTTTAATGATGCACGTTTTTAAAAATCTCCATTATTAAAATTACGCACGTAAGGATAACTCATGAGTTTTTTGGGTTGATTAAATGACAGTATGTTCAAATTTATTTAAGGATATTTCATTAAGGTAACTGAAAAAGACAAACAATAAAATAAGCATATTTCTTTAATGTAACTGAAAAGACAAGTAATAAATTAGACAGTTTTATTCGTTTTAGGATATTTCATAAATGCAACTGAAAAAGATAAGCAAAAGAAAATAGAGTTTAATTAATGAAGTAAGAACATTTTCAAATGGGTACTAATCTTTTAATAATATAGATTAGGCGAGTTATGATAAACGTGCGATTCTGCCGATCCCGATATTGTATTATCTATTATCTAACACTGATCGAACGGCTCTTGCTCTCACACATCTTCCACTACTTCTACTTGACTCATCACATTCTCGAAGTGAAGTTAAATGTTAAGAAACACACAAAAAACTTGTAATATTGGCCATTACCCGTTAGGACCCATAAAAATTAATAATGACCCGCCAAGAAATTGTTGGTACGTAATTGAGTGCACCGAAAGGTAGCACTATTTTATTCACTTGTCTTTCCGCAACTTTATTTTCCTTTTTGTATCAAATAAGAAGACAAAATGTTATGTTGTTGTAGGGCTTGGATCCACATATTAAAAGAATCGGCTAGAGCCGAAACAATATGCAAGAGATATGCCCATTTTTTTGTCAATTAAAGAGAAGTTGGTCCATAGTTAACACGTGAACGTTCCATTTGTAAATACCATTTTCTATGGCTTCAGTTGAAAGTGAAATAGTAAAACCCCATTAAAACTTCATTACCCCTGTAACCCCTTATGGGTTTATTAAAAAAAAATTCTTTTTTTTGTCTGATTAAAACAAAACAAATTAATTAAAAGGTGAACCAACACGTGGCAGCCCGCGAACAGTGCAAAAATCCCATAAGGATCGATCGTTATTTTGTTGTTTCTGTCACCGGTTTTTATAATTTTCGGTGGAGTCTGCCACTAGTTTTGGTTAAGAAACCCCTTTAAATCTTGCGATAATCATGGCCTTAAAGTTATACTAAGAGTGTGACCGACAACTTTTGGAATAAATGAGAAAAATGATTAAGGTGAAAATGGAAAAGAATAAAAAAGTAAACAAAGGAAAAAAAAAAGAAAAAAAAAGTTATATCTATTAAAATCTAGCGCAATAACGTGGGTAAGATTTTTTTGTTTGAATAGTAACTAGAGTAAATGTAAAAAATGCAAGTTTACTTAATTGGCTATTTTATAGTGTAACTCGGAGTAACAAATTTTTCACTGATAGAAGATGCGCTAAATACACCATTAAATCAAAGCCTATAAAGATAAATCATTTTTTCTGTCTTTGTCGGCCTTTTTTTACCTTTTGACCTTCACGTGAGCATTATTAACCCTTATCACTACATTAAGTGGTTTCATACGTTTTTAAAGGGAAAATGGGTAAATGAATTATAAAATTATTGGTAATTGTTTTTCATATTTATAGTTTGTTTATATAACCTTTTCTCTCATTTTTTGTGCATTTTTCCAGTGATTCTATAAATAGACTATATGTATAAAAATGGAATATTATTAACCCTTATGATAATTTTAGGACAAAATCACAATGTAATCATACTAAATGCACAGGATCTTCGTTTCTTTTTTACCAGGAAAAGTAGTGGTGGACCATCCACAATTATTTTCTTTGACGTTGGAAAGTTTTATACTTCAACTTCATAAAGATTCTCAAAGAAAACCTTCATCTTAAACCCTTCTCCGTCTTGTGTATACTTCCCTCAGATTCCATACTTAAAATTGTACACACAATTATAACTAGTTATCATTCTAGTTTCTGTGACAATGGGTAATTGCGTATGCAAAGGCAGTGGTGGTTCAAGAAAGTTATACGATAAAGATGATTTATTAATTAGAGTTGTGACTCCAAACGGCGGCGTCATGGAGCTTCATCCTCCAATCTTCGCTGACTTTATAACCAACGAATTTCCCGGCCATGTCATCCATGACACCTTAAGCATCCGCCACTCATCTCCGCCGCTTTTACACGGAGAAGAGCTCTTTCCCGGTAACATATACTACCTCCTCCCTTTTTCTTCCTCCACAGCCTCAACAGTTCAACAACACTACACCGAATTAGCAACGCCGTACAGAATGTCTTTCGGGAAAACGCCGGTGAAGGCGGCTGCCAGTGGCGGCGGCGGAGGTAGTAGTGGGGTGTGGAAAGTGAGGCTTGTGATAAGTCCGGAGCAGTTGGCGGAAATTCTTGCGGAGGATGTGGAAACAGAAGCGTTTGTGGAAAGTGTGAGAACGGTGGCAAAGTGTGGTGGTCAGGGCGGCGGAGCTAACTGGAGAGCGAATTCAGACCAGTTAAGCATTACGAGTAGTTTCAAAGGCCAGTTAAGGTAAACTTTCGAATATGTGTAAACTAAAGTTTATGTAATTCTTGTATGTTAATTATCTTTTAATTTGTTTCATGGTTTTAGCATTTAAATGATGTTTATCACGTTCGTATTTGTTTGAAGAATTACCAGTTTATCAACGTAAAAATATTTGACACATATACGGCGTCTCACATGAAATAATTAATTTTATGAAATCCTTTAAATTATTAATTTTTCCTAATCAAATGCTAAAAGACTAAAGAGCAAAACAAAAGAGGAGAGAGAAAGAGAGACATATTGTCCACTTGGGTACTTAAGAACTTATTTTGGGCCGATACTGGGTTTGTAAAACTATACTGGAATGATTTATTAATTGTTTTTAGCATAATAAATTCTACTTAAAGCATGGTGCCAAGTGTAATTAATAATTTAGGATTCAGGGTAAAGTTATAAATCCTGCGTAAGTAAATAGTAATTTAGTAAACACACAACAAAATAACTGGTTCAGAGACTTGACCATGTAGCTCAAAAGGATTCGAGATTTTGATTTATTGAAGTTTAGCACAATCCTCTTTCTTTAAGTTTAGATGTATGTGGATCTTATAATTGCCTCTACGTTATCTCGAAATCACCAAATTAAACAGGATGTCTTTTGTCATTGTAAAGTTCTAATGCACTCTTAATGCATGTTATTGAAGTAGAACGATCATCAGAACAAAAGATGGTCCTTTAAATTTTTCAAAGCTAATTTAATTTATACTCGTTGATATCTCGCATTCATTAGTGTCTACGTCTTCTATGGTAAATTAAAAGTATATTTTAAGCAAGTGGAAAGAAAAAGAGTTGATATGTATGCATGATGGCGGACCCACTTGGACAAACTATGGGTTCAATTGACACCCCTAAAATTTGAAATAAATTGTAATTTTTTTTTTTTTTTGTTTTGATGACCGTGGGGTTCCCGAGCGGTAAGTCCAGACTAATCCCCACGAGGCCTTCCATCCGGGCACGCACGGTTATAGGCGGGAAGGTGGCCAAGGCGACTCGAACCCAGGGCGGGCACTCTAGCTGGAGTTCCATTACCACTAGACCAAGAGCTCTTGGTTGAAATAAATTGTATTTTGCTTAAAGATATCTTGATTTCTAAAAGAAAAATGGTGAAAAAACATGTTGAACCCATAAAATTTAAGATTAAATTTCTCTATGACCCCAGTTAGGAACGATTCTAGGTCCGCAATGCATGTATGCATGTTATATATATTAATTGAAAAGTTGGTAATGAAACTTAACATTTTTAACCAAAAAACATTTTATATATTAACATATATTTCTACAAAAAAATAGATTCCATCACTGGCTGCCTATGCTACTAGCCAGCTATGCATGTATTATATACTATAGTTAACGATGTTGATTACACAATTACCATATTTTAATTATTACAATGTTTAAATATGGTATACGTATCCACAATGTTTCCCTGTTTGAAAAGACAACACATGGTTCAGGTTTAAGATTTATAATTGATGATATTTAATTATCTAATAATGATCATCAAAAGGGATGTACCTTTCTCTCATGCATGCAAATTATTTAAATACTTTGATTCACTCGTCATGAGATACCAAAGAGTGGAAGAACACAAATATTAGACGACAAAGATTTTATTAAAAATCTAACACTGAATCGATTTCAGCTGTCCTACTGCGTCAACAACCAGGAAATTTGGAAGATGTTAACATTTTCTTACTAAAATATACCTTAAACTATCATAATAAAAGACATTAAATGTCGAAAATATCGATGTGAATACATATTTGATTTTCGTGATTTTTGCGATTAATTTCTCTTGGCCATCTTGCTAAGATAATTTTAATTAGATAATGTTTATAATATACTTCATAACAATATTAATGTGGATAATATAGAACGGTGCATTTTAGGTTTGAACTGGTTACGTGAATACTATAATTTTTTTTTTGAAAATAGCACATACGAAAATTTAGGGCTAATTGCTAATTAGGTTATAATCCTTATCTTCGTGTACTATCAAGGCTGCTATAATATGTATATAGCCGTATAGGGGTAGTAGTTCTGAAACTTTCTGACATTACAAAAAGGCGTGGTAAACGGTTAAACTAAATTGATGTAATTTACTTTATTAAGTGTGAGGTTTAGTTAAAGCCCATAAGACATATTCAATATTGGGCCGGCTTGCGTAAGTTACGCGTAGATAACATATGGGTTTAATCGTTGAAGCCCATTAGGTTAAGTGCTGACAATACAAAGAAAGAGAGATCACGACAAGAATCTCCAAGTTCAAGCTAAACCTCTAGGAGGCGGGAGCTTTCATGGCGTCTCTTGGAGAGATAGAGTAAGTTAGTGATAATTATGTAATTCTGGCTTAGTTCTTGGCCATGTACTTCTCTTGTATTCTCTTTATACTCTCTAGGGTTTGTATACCCAGGACAGAGAGAATAATGATCTTGTAAACCACATCGGAAGTGTTTTCCGATACTTCATAGTGGATGTTGTGGATCATGGATCCACCCAAGATGTAGCGCGCTGCGGCCGTGAACTGGGTGAACAATTTTTGAGTCATGAACAAGGATGAATCGAATGAATAGTGAAAGTGACATGAGTATTATGAGCTTGTATTCCGTAACAAGTGGGTATCATAAGCCCCACAAGTGGTATCAGAGCGTATGAATACTCCACATTAAGGTCGTCTAAGTGCTTTGATAGAAATGCGAATTGTTAGCTCTGAAACTCAGAACTCTTCATGGTTTTCACATCTGAATTTTTATTTATTTTGGAATTTTTGATTCCTAAAATGAGTTTCCTTATGTATTCCTAATGTCATATCACTACAAGAAAACAACGGTATTCTGACGGACATTCCGACGGAAAATGAAATCCTCGAAATTTCCCGAGGAATTTCCTCGGAATATTCCGGCGACATCTTCCTCGGAATATTCCGGCGACATCTTCCTCGGAATATTCCGGCGACATCTTCCTCGGAATATTCCGGCGACATCTTCCTCGGAATATTCCGGCGACATCTTCCTCGGAATATTCCGGCGACATCTTCCTCGGAATATTCCGGCGACATCTTCCTCGGAATATTCCGGCGACATCTTCCTCGGAATATTCCGGCGACATCTTCCTCGGAATATTCCGGCGACATCTTCCTCGGAATATTCCGGCGACATCTTCCTCGGAATATTCCGGCGACATCTTCCTCGGAATATTCCGGCGACATCTTCCTCGGAATATTCCGGCGACATCTTCCTCGGAATATTCCGGCGACATCTTCCTCGGAATATTCCGGCGACATCTTCCTCGGAATATTCCGGCGACATCTTCCTCGGAATATTCCGGCGACATCTTCCTCGGAATATTCCGGCGACATCTTCCTCGGAATATTCCGGCGACATCTTCCTCGGAATATTCCGGCGACATCTTCCTCGGAATATTCCGGCGACATCTTCCTCGGAATATTCCGGCGACATCTTCCTCGGAATATTCCGGCGACATCTTCCTCGGAATATTCCGGCGACATCTTCCTCGGAATATTCCGGCGACATCTTCCTCGGAATATTCCGGCGACATCTTCCTCGGAATATTCCGGCGACATCTTCCTCGGAATATTCCGGCGACATCTTCCTCGGAATATTCCGGCGACATCTTCCTCGGAATATTCCGGCGACATCTTCCTCGGAATATTCCGGCGACATCTTCCTCGGAATATTCCGGCGACATCTTCCTCGGAATATTCCGGCGACATCTTCCTCGGAATATTCCGGCGACATCTTCCTCGGAATATTCCGGCGACATCTTCCTCGGAATATTCCGGCGACATCTTCCTCGGAATATTCCGGCGACATCTTCCTCGGAATATTCCGGCGACATCTTCCTCGGAATATTCCGGCGACATCTTCCTCGGAATATTCCGGCGACATCTTCCTCGGAATATTCCGGCGACATCTTCCTCGGAATATTCCGGCGACATCTTCCTCGGAATATTCCGGCGACATCTTCCTCGGAATATTCCGGCGACATCTTCCTCGGAATATTCCGGCGACATCTTCCTCGGAATATTCCGGCGACATCTTCCTCGGAATATTCCGGCGACATCTTCCTCGGAATATTCCGGCGACATCTTCCTCGGAATATTCCGGCGACATCTTCCTCGGAATATTCCGGCGACATCTTCCTCGGAATATTCCGGCGACATCTTCCTCGGAATATTCCGGCGACATCTTCCTCGGAATATTCCGGCGACATCTTCCTCGGAATATTCCGGCGACATCTTCCTCGGAATATTCCGGCGACATCTTCCTCGGAATATTCCGGCGACATCTTCCTCGGAATATTCCGGCGACATCTTCCTCGGAATATTCCGGCGACATCTTCCTCGGAATATTCCGGCGACATCTTCCTCGGAATATTCCGGCGACATCTTCCTCGGAATATTCCGGCGACATCTTCCTCGGAATATTCCGGCGACATCTTCCTCGGAATATTCCGGCGACATCTTCCTCGGAATATTCCGGCGACATCTTCCTCGGAATATTCCGGCGACATCTTCCTCGGAATATTCCGGCGACATCTTCCTCGGAATATTCCGGCGACATCTTCCTCGGAATATTCCGGCGACATCTTCCTCGGAATATTCCGGCGACATCTTCCTCGGAATATTCCGGCGACATCTTCCTCGGAATATTCCGGCGACATCTTCCTCGGAATATTCCGGCGACATCTTCCTCGGAATATTCCGGCGACATCTTCCTCGGAATATTCCGGCGACATCTTCCTCGGAATATTCCGGCGACATCTTCCTCGGAATATTCCGGCGACATCTTCCTCGGAATATTCCGGCGACATCTTCCTCGGAATATTCCGGCGACATCTTCCTCGGAATATTCCGGCGACATCTTCCTCGGAATATTCCGGCGACATCTTCCTCGGAATATTCCGGCGACATCTTCCTCGGAATATTCCGGCGACATCTTCCTCGGAATATTCCGGCGACATCTTCCTCGGAATATTCCGGCGACATCTTCCTCGGAATATTCCGGCGACATCTTCCTCGGAATATTCCGGCGACATCTTCCTCGGAATATTCCGGCGACATCTTCCTCGGAATATTCCGGCGACATCTTCCTCGGAATATTCCGAGGAAATTCCGAGGAAATAGGGTTTCCTCGGAATTCCGTCGGAAATTTCCGAGGGATTTTCGAGGAAAGATGAATTTCCGAGGAGTTATTTACGAGGACTTTTTTCGTCGGTATGTCATCGGAATAGCTTTATTCCGACGACGTACCTACGATTTTTTCCCTCAGCATGCAGCTGTTTTCTAGTGTATATTTATCTTTGAATGGATTTATTTGTCTGTATCGCCTTTTGAGAACATCGTTCTAGAAAAATGCAAATTGTTTCAAGGTTCCACACGACCTTGATCACCTGGGTAATACGGCTACCTTATCAAACTAATATATACAAAAAGAAAGACCAAAAGAAACGAACGCATAAGAAAGTCACGTTCACCTCTGGTATAGCCATCCTTAAAAACAAATCGTTAGTTACAAGTACTTAAAACAAAAAGCTTTATCAATATAAAAATTAGAATTTGTAGATCCTAACAAGAATCAAAGCTGAACAGCATTTTCAAACACAAAGAATAAACTAATTAACATAGAAGCTGGACTTCCTATAACATTCACTGGCATATTCACACTAGTCATCTTCTTACCCACGATCAACTGACAGCAGTAAAGGAGCTAATTATTTTTTTCTCATCCCTCGAACAACATATAAGATTTGTCTTATTATTCAAACAACATCTAGATTCGACCAAGTTGCATAAGTTCAGAGATGTATAAGTCTACAGAAACAAGACGAGGAATTAGTTAATTTTCCTTCTTTTTCCGTTTGAGTCTCTCTAAGAGCAACATTATCGCTGACTCTTAAGAAGTTTTAAGAGATGTAGGGCCCACAAAAATTATAAAACTCATTCCTTCTTCCTCTTCTGCAAGAAGCGAGTCTGGTAGAGTTTTTGTACTGTTCGCGGACTCTACTGACACGTGGCAGTCCGCGATTGGTCCATTTTTAATTTTTTTGTTAAATCGAACAAAAAAAAATAAAAAATAAAACAAAAAAATTAGAACCCATGGTTCACTCCCCCCCCCCCCCCCGCTCTAATATACATTGCAATATAAAAACTTAAATTGAGAAAGTGACCCGAATATTGTAAAATAAAATATTGACTTTCACTTGTAACTTATAGTATCAGGTTATTAAACATTTTTACACGGCTATCGCATGTTAATAACGATTTGGGTTTACTCAGAAGTAATTAATAGTTCAAAACAAGCATAAAAGATGTTCGTTACCAACGAAAAAAAACGAGAAGAGGAAATTGTCTAGAGAGTTACATCGTAAATGAGTGTTTCAAGGAACACGTGCAAATAACTTTAGGCAACGGTAGGTCCTTAATATTATACATACACATTAGTGGAGACTTTAGAAGCATTATAACATGACAGATCGTACGTCCATTTCACATATTCTTCCCCCATGATTTCATATGATTTTCTCTAGCCCTATTGCTTTAATTTTCTACACTCTTTTGGAACTTCCTCTCATTATTTAGTCCTCCTAAAGAATTCAAGTTTCATTAACATTCCTTAACAAGACGTCGTCATTAGTTTATACCCTATGGTATTGTAATATGGCTAATTATGACTTAAAGATTTGTTTATGTATTCATGCTTATATTTCTTATTTATAATATACCAAAGATTGACATCAGATATGTACCAACAAATTACGTTTTGTTACAACATTCAAATATTACAAATCTTCTAACGTAAGTATTCTTATTAGATACACCTTTTGATTTTTTTTTTTTTGGTTTCTTTCATTGTCACTGTTAAAAATTGCATATGAACACTATATATTACGACGGTTTTGACCAGAAGTTTACATCTATCTAATATATTAATTTAGGGACATATTTTTATCTACTTACAAATAGTCTAGGTTGGTCCATTACATTTAACTATCTTTCCTATTATTTCTATCTATACCTAATTTAATTATTATTAAATATATACCCTAACCTAAAATTAAGGAACTAAATAACTAATCCATTTTTTAATAATGAATTGAATTTATGTTAACACTACTTTTAAGTAAATAATCAATTATATTTTATTTATTAATATAAAAGAATTATATATGCCTACTAATTCATATATACAGTTGTACTTTAATTCAAATGCAAAAAACAAATTTTTTAAAACCCTCATCAAATACATAATAATATATTTTTTTATACATAAAGTATTAAAATTAGATATATATATATATATAATGATATGTTGGAACATGTTATCATTGATATTTTTTATGAGTATAGTTTTACGGGTTATTCCAACACATATAAAATATTTATCAAATATAAAATTAATTGAACAAAACATAAAACATATTTAAAGTTATGGAACACATATGAAATATTTATCAAATATAAAATTAATTGAACAAAACATAAAACATACTTAAATTTATGCTTGAGCGTTCATGTACCCGTTGCGATACGAATTGGGGTTTTGGAATTTTGATTCTAATTTATTTCACATCTTAGGTCTCATTCTGTTAAATTTGTAAGTACAGAACAAGTTTAGATATAACACATAGGTTTTACTTCTAAATTGTATCACATCTAAAATCCATAAAGTAACAATATATTATTCCGATTTAGGTTATATGGGTTCGGATATATCCGAAGGTAAATCCAAAACTGAAAAGCAAAACGTAAGAAATAGGATTGAATATTTAAGGTACTCATTGAAGATTTAAATACTTATTTTTATATATAAGTTCAAAATAAATATAGAATTGAATATTTGAAGTAAATAGTTAAGTTTCATATATTTATATTTGCGATTGATTTAGAATTTTGGTCGGTTTTTGGAATTTTATTTTTTGGATTTTTTTGGTTTTTTTGGGTTTTCCGTTCGGGTTCTGATATTTGATGTACCACACTATAAGACCTATTATGGAATTTCTTATATTTCAGATTGGCTACTGATCACGTTTTTTGGTTTGAGTTTGATTGGACTTTGGGTTACAGATTTTATGTCCAGAACTATTTTAAATGAAGAAAAAATATGATTATATAAAAGAATTATAAAAAAATATCTCGCGCTTTAGCGGCAGATTAAAATCTAGTATAGTGTTACGGAATGAATCAGTATTATTATCACTGTCGAATTTATGTATACAGAATTTGTTTTGGCAGCAACTTTATATCTATTGATCTTAAATTGCTATCTTGACGTTGATTCAAAAGGTGAACTTTTCCAAAAGGGTCTAGACTTCATTTTGAAAAAAATATATTAAAGTTTAGTAATTTATATACTCATATGATATATATGATCACCATAACGTTTGAAAAAATTGACGATGTCGACAAAGAAAATGACGATAATACATCAATTAAGATTGCTTCCCATGCAAACTTTCTTCGTCTCCTAGAAAATAGTCATTTCACTACAAGAAAACACATACTTAGCGAGGAAAATTAACGAGGAAAAACAATCCTCGTAAATTTGCGTCGAGTTTACGACGAATTTACGTGAAAAACTAAAGTCATCGTTATTTCCTCGTAACGTAACGACAAAACTGTTTCGTTGTAAAGTGGATGTAATTTTACGAGTATTTTACGAGGAAAAACTATTTCCTCGTAAATACGACGTAAATTTT
>NC_027755.1:33192847-33207062 GCF_000695525.1 Brassica oleracea var. oleracea | reverse complement strand
GCGGATGTTACGAGGAGGAGTGATGAATTCTACCGGGCGATGAACGACCCTTAGTTTTTTTTTTGGTTGTTGTATTATATAAATTCAAAACTTATTTATATATAAAATATTTTCATTTTGATTTATTTTTATTTTAAATTTTAATTTATTATTAAATTAAATAATTTTAATTATTTTTTAATTATATTTTTAAATTCTGTAAAAATAATAAAAACGAAGTAAATTCGTAGCTAATGTACGACCTCTTTACGTGGAAACCTTACGAGGAAATGACGAGAAACAATTAACGACTATTTTACGAGGAAACATTTGCGAGGAAATAACGAGGAAAAGTTTACGAGTATTTTACGAGGAAATCGTTTCGTGGTTGTTACGTGTATTTTGCGAGGAAACTCTTTCAAGGTATTTACGTGTAGGTTACGAGGAACTCATTTCGAGGTATTTACGAGGAATTGTAGCGACGTCTTTGCGTGGAATATTGACGTGGTCTTTACGACGAATCGCCCTACTTCGTCTTTACGACGAAATATATTCCTCGCTATGTTACGACGAATTAGCGAGGAAATATGTGTTACGACGGACGAGTAACGAGCAAACACGCTTCCTCGCTGTTTCGTCGTAAAGCCTCTTTTACGACGAAATAACGAGGAAAACCGCCCTCATTAAGGTGATGTTTTCTTGTAGTGTTATGTTTTTTTGGTCACTAACTAAGATAAGTTTATTTTTATTTTCTTAATCCACTTTAACGAACACGTCTGCTCGCAAGATACCGACACAGATTATACTAGTATTTTGACCAACACTTTATAGGATTTATTAATATGTGAGTGCGATAAGCATATATTTTGTTAGCGTAAATTCAAGAGGAGAGATCGCTCGTATATGTTCCTCATATATCTAGGTCATCATTTGAACCATCCATTTATTTTGTTATAGTTTTGTTAGGATTCCATATCGTAAAGTTAAAATAATATAAAAGGAAATTAAAACATTAAAAAATCAATGATTATCCATGACTTAGACCATGATTAACCCAGAGTTTTGACCTCAGAACAAATAGAAAGTTTTATAAGAAACTATAAGAGCATTGGTCTATTAAATTCACCTCATCCTTTAGGATCAATCAAATCAAAGTTACACATAGATTATTAATTAAAAAATATTAAATTAAATAAAAAATAGCTACAAAAAATAAAAACGCTAATTTTAACGACGCTAACGCTTCCAGCTAAACCTTAAATCCTAAATCTTAAATTCTAAACCCTATACCCTAAATTCTAAACCCAAATCCAAACCCCTAAACCTAAACCCTATACCCTAAACCATAATCCTAGACCCTACACCCAAATTATATACCCTAAACCCAAAAACTAGACTATAAACCTAAACTCTATACCCTAAACCCAAGTCCTAGACCCAAGCTGTAAACCTTAAACCCAAATTATATACCCTAAACCCAAAACCTTAACCATAAGTCCAAACGGTAAATCCTAAACCCAAACCTTAAATCTTAAACCCAAAATATACTCTAAACCCAAATCCTAGACCTAAAACACGGTAAACCCTAAACCCAAACCCCAAACTTAGATGCTATAGGGTTTGTGTTAAGGTTAACGGTTTGGGTTTAGGGTATAAGGTTTAGGTTTATAGTCTATTTTTAGGTTTAAGGTATATAATTTGGGTTTAAGGTCTAAGATTAGGGTTTAGGGTATAGAGTTTGGGTTTAGAGGTTTGGATTTGGGTTTAGAATTTAGGGTATAGGGTTTATAATTTAATATTTATGGTTTATGGTTTCACTAGAAGCGTTAGCGTCGTTAAAATTAGCGTTTTTATTTTTTGTAGCTATTTTTTATTTAATTTAATATTTTTAAATTAATAATTTATGTGTCATTTTGATTGGGTCATAAAGGATGTGGTGGATTTAAAAGACCTAAGTTTTGTTCTTATATAAACTCAACCATGTAAAAGAACAAAATACAGAAAATAACCGTCTGTAAATTGGTCCCCACAAAATCTACAACATACGTACGTACATAATTTACAGACAGTTGAAAACAGCTGTTCATCTAGATTGATGTGAATATTTAAAAAAAATTAAGGTGAATCCAATATCTTCTCTTGAATATGTATGGATACCTTTAAATTTATACGTTTAAATTTATAAATAGTCCGACTGCGTTTGCACCGCATGCTTATTTACGAATCACAGATTACTGACCCCGTTTCTATGAACGCTGCTTAAAATATCTTTTTTTTTTTTTTCCGTCAATAGTTTTTTAATTTATAGAAACGGACCCAGCCCAGAAACAGATTACAATATAAGCCCACTAAACTTACCGGGCTAAAACTCGTTACACAATTGGGCCCATTTCCAGCGGCCCACCTTGAGAAACTCTAGACACTACACGGGAGCGAAGCGCGGCCGCCTCGCTGATCAGTCTTTTTGTCGCGTGGACACGTGTTAACATCCTCGACGTCGAGGGTCACTTGTCGCGAGATCATCGCATCACACCCGCTTCTCGTCCTTACCGGAGATCCAACCTTCGGATCAAACCGGCCACACCGGAACTCCGTCGTTCCGAACCTCTTCACCGTAAAGAGCTTATGGGACTCTAATACCGGAGAGAATCAATCGCCGTGGCGAGATCTCATCCACCCCCGTTCACCGCAGCCGCCCAAAGCCTCGCATGCAACCTCACTCTTTCCGTCGGAGATCTTCCTCTCCTCCGACGCGACCAGAAACAACTCAAAACCACAACTAAACCCCGAAATAAAAAACAAACGGAAAACCTAAACCCTAAAAGACTAGGGGACGGAAGCCGGCGACGTAAAGTTGAGATAGCCTTTATCTCCCGGAAGCTGGATCCGACAACGGCGAAACTAAGGAAGCTTTCCCGCCGCGGAGACAAAGGACCGGCGGCGACGGATCTGTGAGAGCCTCCGTCTCCCGGAGCTAGAACTCGAGCTATTGACACCCCCCCCTCCTACCCGCAAACCCCGCTGTGACTCCCGGACCAGAACCACACCGGTTGGTGGCTGATCAGAGCTCTGACAAACGGAAACCGAGTAAGAGGAAGAGCGACATGACCGGATGATTTTATCGAAGGGAAAAGGACTCCGGCGGCGGCACAGACGCTCACGCACCGGCCGACCGCCGGATCCCCTTTTCTCACACCTTTTTATCGCCATCTTCTAATTTTCATGAGGAAATTGTGAATTGTCATGTTGATGTAGTATCGTGCATCTCATCATTCACCAAGTCTATCGTCATCATAAGTACTTTCTACGTGCCGTCTTAAACAATTTAATAACTTTGGACAAAACATAAAATATGAACCCTTTTACGTACGTACATTTTCATCTAACATTTCTCATTGCATTTAAAAAAAAATGAACCACAAGAACCTTTTAGTATTAAAAGAACCTTTTTTTAGAAAAATAAGTCTTTATATGAAAATTAGGCTTTATAAATTGGAAAATTGGGAATGGTAAACCATACATAATTTGTTTTGTTGTCTTTGTATTATGTTTAACTTATTATGGACTTTTTTATTATAATTTCATCAACTATTTAATAAACTAATATAGTGAAATATGCTTTTATAACTCATAAAATAACATTAAAAAAATTTGTGGACCCATGGATCAAATGTCCATGTTGCCATGGGTAAGAGCCGGCAGTAACCTCTGATATTATACTTGACTCCACATCAAAAGTACGTATTACGTAAAGTTAAGCTACTAGTTTTTAATCTCGTATTTAAAGTATGGTATATTAATGAACTCTTCATTACATGCCACTCTTTGGCCTCTCCCTCAAAATTTTATTTTGTTTTTCTTTAAAAAATGACAATGTCTTGTCCATAGAGATTTTTAAGGTCGAGGGTCGTAGTAGCGATGTGGGCTTGCTTCCTACATTGCAGTTGACATGTTGATCCCACGTGGGCCCTACTTCTACCCAATAGCTACGTGACCTGGTCCCACCTCTTGTCACAACTCACAACCTTTTACTATTTATTTCTCCCGCTGTAATTACGATATACTACCAGAGAGGAGTAAATAAAGGACCTTTTTATCTTCGAATAATGAGATTAAGACCATTCGCAACGGAAATCTATAAGCGAGATTTCTTAAAAAAAAATAATTAAATAATCAGTGGATCTCATTAAAAGGTAAGGATTCAATCCTTAAAATTTCTAAATAAGGATTCTTTCTTAGTGAATCCTTGCACTATTTACGAGTCCCTACGACTACATGGCGGCCCGTGAATGATCATCTTTTTTTTTTTTTTTTTAAATCCAAAATATCCAGGATTAATCCGAAATGTCGTTGTCGCTAAGGACTCTAATGAGTCTCACCGTTGCGCATGCTCTAAGAGACCTGTCTATCTCGACCTTTCTTTGTGAATTACAAATTGAATTGCTTTAATTAGTGATTTTTGGCACTTTATTGGGGGTGATTGGTAGTTGTTGTAGGTGATGTCCATAACCCTATTTATTTCTAAAGTACCAAATTCAGAGCAATCAAGCTTTAATTTTTTTTTGAAACCACAGCTCTTGAAATAACCTACAGCTGTATAAGTGCTCTGCAGAGCCAAATATCCAAAGCAATTTTTTACTGTTTTCCATAAAATTCTACAGCAATAAAATCTAAAGCCTTAGCGAAAAGTTTACAGATTTTTTTCTACAGTAAAAATTTTAAAACTACAGCCATTACCAATCAGACCATTGTTTTTTATTTTTATTTTATAACAAACCGTCATGCTATTATTTTTTGGTGCTTTTTTATATTTGTATAATCTGGAGGTTTTATTAAGTCGGACAGAAGAACATAAAATGGTTGTGATAAAATGTAAACTCTAGAGTCTCATGCGAGCTAACAAATCGTGGCAAACACATTGAATTGTGAATATGCGATTGGACGCACAGGTCGGTGAAATCAATCGAATAGCGTATTCGATATTTCTTTGCACGTCGACATGCCACTATTAGCTTATATTCCTTCTGTTTCATTATTAGTATTAATATCATTTAACGTTTTACGACATAAATTAAAAAATAATTAAATTTTCTGTTTTATCTTTTAAATGGATAAACGATACTTAAAAATATAAAATGATATTTATAATGAAACAAGTTTTAAAATTTTAAATATTAAATATTTATTTTAAAAATGTAAAACAATACTTATAATGAAATAAATTTTAAAATGTAAAACAATATTTAATATGAAACAGAAGAAGAAGTAGATGGTAATTTTCCAAGGAATTATATTCGCCGGTAGTTCCATTGGGGAATAGATAACAGACAAATCAGAATTATTAAAATAAGTTCTTAAAGGCTCGTATGTTTATTTGTAAGTGGCGGCACATGCGAACGGATTATGACATCATGGAAACACCAAATATCCAGGAAACACAACTAGTACTTTTCAATTCAAAAGGAAACTTATTAGAAAGAGAATAAAAAAGTGAGAGCAATGGGACACATGCATTCTCCTCATGCATGATTTATTTTTGCCAGTTTATGTCAAAGGTACACACACATGTATATATAAACACGCATTAGTTAGTTATAAACTCGTTCTATCATCTTCTTCTTCCTCCCTCTCTCCTGTCTTTAACAATGAACATATCAGTAAACGGACAGTCACAAGTGCCTCCCGGCTTTAGGTTTCACCCGACTGAGGAAGAGCTCTTGCAGTATTACCTCCGCAAAAAAATATCTAACATCAAGATTGATCTCGATCGATGTTATTCGTGATGTTGATCTCAACAAGCTCGAGCCTTGGGATATTCAAGGTTCATCATATAATTTGTCTTATTAATATAATTTCACATAACGTATACATAACCAGAGCTGATATTAAATTTATTAATCCGTTCACGTTGAGTCATAAACAAAAGCTTCAACTAGTGATTTCATCTCAGGGATATTCACAAAATAAAATATATACCCGCTTGTTCGACTTGATTTGCGGGATTCTAACGAGATGTTATAATATTTAATTGATTTATTTTTTCCGATATTACTATTTGGCAGAAGAAATAAAATTATACATCTTAGTTACATCCATTACGATTCATCAGTTAGAAACTAACTTTTGTTTTACTATATAGAGATGTGCAAGATTGGAACAACGCCGCAAAACGATTGGTACTTCTTTAGCCACAAGGACAAGAAGTATCCCACGGGAACAAGAACCAACCGAGCGACCACGGTCGGATTTTGGAAAGCAACCGGACGTGACAAGATCATATACAGCAATGGCGATAGAATCGGTATGCGGAAAACGCTTGTCTTCTATAAAGGTCGAGCCCCTCATGGTCAAAAATCCGACTGGATCATGCACGAATATAGACTCGACGATAATCTACTAGTTTCCTCCTCTCATCTTGACGATGACGTCACTCTAGAAACGTGTGAAGTCATAGGAGGAGACGAAGGATGGGTGGTGTGCCGTGTTTTCATGAAGAAGAGTCTTTGCAAAACTGTAAACAGCAGTCCGCCGAGATCGATCAAAACGCCGTCGTTCAACGAGGAGACTATAGGCCATTTTCTTGAAGTTATGGAGCAATCTTGTAAAGAAGAGACCATTCTAGACCCTTTCTTAAAACTCCCCAACCTCGAGTGCCCTAACACCGTCGCGAGTTACCAGCGGTTGATGGACGACCAAGTCAGCAACTGCCACGTCAGTAAACTTGTGGATCCCATCACTAGCTGGGCCTCTTTGGATCGTCTCGTTGCCTCGCAGCTAAATGGCCCCAACTCATATTATGAGATCCCACAGTCACCGTTCCATGGACTAAACGGGCCCGGTTATTTCAATACTGGTTTGACGCCTGATTATTATATACCAGAAATGGATGTCTGGAATGACACAGATTTCGGGAGAACGACGCCATCGTCCAACTAGTTGCGCCACATGTCCAACATTAGTGGATAACGGAAAATGAAAGAGGAAGTGATTACTAATTACCAAACAAAAAACATTGTGTAGAAAGATGTAATGATCATATCATAGTAGTTGAAACATTTAAGAAAAAGGTCAGACTTGTAATAATTACAGTGGTTATGTGAAATCATTACATAAAATAAAAATTATCTGTGTGGCGTACATTTTATTTAATGTTTTTACTTTATAGAAGAAGAATAGTTTTGCTAATTATTAGTATAATCTTAACTAATTTTGGATGCTAAATATCAAAAGCAATTACACTTTCGATTGAAAAATATAATACCGTGTCACGTGACAAACGTAAATTATCATAATTTCAAGGGATACAAAGTCAGATCTGATAGTTTAATTCGTCGACAGAATTGATTTTTAATAAATAACTAGATTCTGACCCGGACATCCTAGATTTTTAGCCACGTTTTCAAAGCACGGATTTGTTCCTTTTGATATGTTTATTATTATAACAAATGTGTTTATACATAAAATGTATATCAAGTGTCTTAATGATTTTTTGTTAGCAGTTGTTTTTTATGTTTACGTTCATTTTTCATCTATACAAAATGTTAGTATTGTGAAATAATTAATTTGTTATTGGAAACAACAGTAAGAAATTAAATTTAAAATTATTTGCGGTAAAATTAATTAAGACATGTTAATTATTTTTGAAACCGAAGATGTGAGTTTGAATAGGAAACTGGTGCCGCCTATTTATAATATCGATCTGATTTAAAGCGAGGTGCTTATGTTTTAAGAGAAACTTGGGGAAAAAGTTGGGGGATCCTCTCTTTATTATCGAATATCTCTATCTTAATAGTGTAGATTCTAAAAATTCAGTTACCATGTCAAACATAATATATTATCTGCATGTTAAATTGGAAAATCTTGTTTCTATATATTATCTTTTGAATTTATTGTATATAGCAATTATGAAAAAATGGATGTTATAGAAAATATTTTTTGGAATTTATTTGATTTGAATTCAAAAATTTATGAGTTTCTATTTATTATGTTTTATATTTATATTTATATACCAAAATTGGTAAGTATTTATATTTAAATATTTAAATATTGTTGGCTGTTTAAAAGGTCAATAACATTGAAAACCAATGATTTCGAAATATGCTAACCCTATACTATAATAGTATAATTAATATTACTGAAAGATAATATTAAATATATTTTGGCTGCTTCATATAAGAAAATTTTAAATAAGACATAGACATTATAATGAACTCCAATATATTTGGTATAGTTTTTTGGACAACAGGTTTTTGATGGTGTTAATAGGGTTTGAATAGAGTTAGGGTTTGAATAGAATTTTAGAGTATAGGGTTAGAACACAAACGAATTTCGATAGGTTAGTAAACATACACGAAATGAGCTTAAAATTTTGATGGATAAATCATTTAAATTATTGGGTTGTTTTGTTTAGTTGGACAAAAACATGTTACTTTCTAATTTGTTGGGTAATTTTTGTAATTAATTGGAAAAATCAGTGGCATAATCCTAAGAATGATTATTCTTTAATAGTATAGATATTGTTCAATTTTTTTCAGAAATAATTGATAGTATATATTTTACCACTTTTTTTTTTTTGGACAGCAGTATATATTTTACCACTTACCAATATTTAATAGATTTTTAATATGATTTTATAGTTTATATGTATTAATTTTATTAATTGTTTTTAACTGTAATTTGTTTTGGTTGACCAATGTATTAGAAAATTTGATTTGTGATGTCTAACCGGAATACAATGAGACAATTTGATTTATGATGAATTTGAGTTGTATCAATTGACCAATGTATTAGAAATGAACCGCGTAAACACAATTTATTGGTTTTGTTTATGCAGAACAAGTTAAACCGAGGCATGCCGTGGAGAACTATGTATTTCTGGTTCATTCGGTTTAGTTTCCAATTAAATAGGAAAAGGGGACGTAACTTAAGTTTGGTTGTCTAGGAAATTTGAAAAATGACAGTTTCGTAAGGTTCATTCGGTTTAGTTTTCAATTAAATCGGTAAAGGGGACATCAATTTATGTTGGCTGTTAAGGAAATATTCAAAACGACAGCCTCTTAAATCAATGGTATAAAGTTGTAATTTTTGAGAAAAACTCAGGATTATTTAAAAAGACTACTTCAGTTTTAATATATTAGATTTTCTTTTGCTTTTTATGTTCAATCTCTATTGTTTTACCCTCCGATTAGTGAATATTTCTTAGGGAAATTAAGATATGTTGTTGGTTAAATGCCTGTTGACATGTTGCTTCTTATATCATTAGAAACAGATTAATATATTGCCCGATTAATCACCTCAACAAACTTGGATTAAGATGCACCAAGTGCCTAATGAGAGCTAACTAGCCTATCTACCAATAATCTCTCTCTGGTTAGTATTTTAAATTTAAATTTTTAATCAACCATTATTGTTTGTTTTTGTTGAGTAATCTTTTTCACGGTACATAATCTTACTTTCGAAGAAAAATGGATGGTTCCAATATGAACTTTTTGTTTCATAATTTGTGTTTGGTGTTAGTAGAAGGCATAATAATACCTGTCCCGTTTTGACTTCATATTCCACTTTAGCTTCACGGAGCTAGATTCGAATTATTGTGATCAATTGATCTTGTTATAAAATAACGGACGTAACTTACATTTGTTCTCGAAAAAAAAAACTTACATTTGAAAATTGGATTTCGAGGCATCAACTTTTCTCTACTGATCTTTTAGGAGGTACAATATGTTTCAAGTAAAAAAAAAAATATGTTTCAAGTAAAAAAAAATTATGTTTCAAGTATGTGTGTAGGGGCTTCTGCTTGGTATAATATTGGACAAGGCCCATACTGTTTATAGTTTATGCTAATAGATGATCATGTCCGTGTCGCAAATTTTTAATTGAGACACCTTCTTGTCTGTGTCTCTCTTGATTATCTCTTGATTATCCCCATGTTTTTAAAAAAAGAAAAAAATCTCTTGATTATCCTCTTAATGTTCGGTTGTGGTACGGATTGGTGATGACCATTATGAAAATAAACTGTACATTAAAATTTACTACACAATATGTTAAATCGACATTTTTATCATCGTCTAATGTTATTGAACATCAAAAATTTGATAGGACTAGGAAAAGGGTAGTATTTTCTAGAGGTATGTTGATTAATGATTATTGTAATAACCATAATTAAAAAAATATATATATATAAAGGCTTTCCACTAGTGGGGTCAGATAAAGACAAAGGATATGTAAGTGGCGACACACTCGACCGACAACTGAATCCTAGCCATTTATTACACGCCATGACTCATGATCGCTGAGTTTGAGTGGATTCGTCTTCCACTTAAGCCATTTTGCCAAGGACATCTTCAGCTCCACGCTATTTTCCTCAGTAAAAATGTTTTAAAGATACTCTATTTTCTATTTTATAATAATGTAAACATATTTTTATTCTATATATAGAATAATTTTTTTATTTTTTTGTTCATCACCCTATTTTTCACTCCAAAATAGAATACCATTAAAGCAACATCCAGCTCTATTATAGAATAACTCTATTTTAGAAAAAAAAATAGAGTAAGCCATCAGAGATGGTCTTAGGAAAATTTGGAGAATCTCCAAAGTTCTAACAACCGTATTTCTTAAAATGTTTATTGGACTTTTTGTTTCTTACTTTGATGTATTCCAACACACCATAATATTTTTTTATCGCAGATATGCTACACAAAAGATTCAAATTATATAGAAATTTTAAAGAATGTGCCACTTAACAGGTCAAATACCGCGATAGTGTAGCTTATTATTTTATGTTTTTTATAAATAACTAAATCATAACTCTCACGGTGGAAAAAAAACTATACTGTGTCAAGACATATTTCCTCCGTTCCAAAAAAATCAATGTTTTAGAATTTTCATACATTTTAATAAAACATATCAAAACTTAGTTATAAATGCATAGTTTTTTGTTATTTTATATTTTATATATTTTTAAACCAATAAAATTTTAAGAAATGCAATTAATGTTCTTGAACTTCACAATTTTTTATTATTAGTTGACAAAAATTACATTAGAAATATAAAATATGTATCTTTTTGAAACAAAAATTTTCTCTAGAATATGAATCTCTTAAGAACGAATGGAGTATATTACGAAACATTGACATTGGATCTTTCAAATATAGTTCTGAATAAATAGAGAGATATTTCAAGAAATTAAATTTTGTTAAGGCATATCAATAATTTTTATATTCTAGTAGTATTTAAACTTATGTCATCTCTAACAAGACACCAAAACACCAAATTTGGTGTGATTTCATCTCCAACAAGACACTAAATTTGACACCATCCCACCAAATTTGGTGTAATGTGAATTTCATCACACCAAATCTTTAAAATACATATTTTAATATGCTTCATTTAAAAATATAGTTTAATTACTATAAAATTTGTAATTAAACATAAATATATTGTAATATTTTTATTTTAAATTTATTTTCACATTTGGTGTAATAATATTCATCACAAAAAATTTCTAAATTACATTTTAATATGTTTCATTTAATAATATAGATCAATTACTATCAAATTTGTAATTAAACATAAATAATATTATATTATTTGTAATTTTAATTTATTTTCATATAATTAAAATTTTAATTTTAATTTTAATTTTATTATTATATTTCAAAATAAATTAGTAAATATTATTATTTATCACTTACAAATAATAAAACATAAATATAATCTAGATGTGTTGCCAAAAAAAAAAATCTAAATGAAACAAAATTATTATTTATCAGTTACAAACAATAGAAATATAAAAGTTTTACAACTGAAAACATCAAATAATATATAATATTGCTTTTGGTGTAAGATTTGGTGTTATTATTGAAGATGACAAAAACAAATTGACACCAAATTTAGTGTCATTGTTGGAGATGCCTTTAGAACATCTCCAATGGTGCATCAAAATGAGGAAAAACATCAAAAATGAGGGAAATCCATCTCCAATAGTACTTCATTTTGAGAGAAAAAATGAGGATATTAACAGTATTCTCTCAAATTTGAAGGAACACTATTTTCAACCTCATTTTGATGTCAAATTTTTTTCATTTACATAATGGTCCTTTACTTTTTGACAATTTTTATTTTATGTATAAACAAAGCATTAACACTAAACATAACTTTTATAACTTTATATCCAATATGTATATATTGATTAAACTTGTTAAAATATAATTACCAATAATTAGTTATTAAAATATAATTTATAATTTATAATTTTATAAATTATAATATATAATTAAAAGAAAATAAAATAGAAAATACTTCTCTCTTCAAAATGTGTTGATTGATCATTTGTTGAAAAAAATATAGTGATAGTGTTGTTTAAGTAAAATTTACTATTACTTTGTATATTGTTATGTATTTTTATTAATGTAATAAATATTTGTTTTTATAAATTAAAGTTTGGTTAAATTGTAGAATTTAAAAATAAGTGAGTATAATCTAAAATCTTATAAAATAAAATGTGTTATTTGCAATAAATAAAAAGTTGAAAAATGAATATAATAAAAATTGAAAGAGAAAATAAGGGGAACCATTGTAACAAATCACAAATTCATTTTGAGTTTAGTTCATTTTGAGGGAAACCATCGGAGATGGTCTTGTACTTGATAAAACAGAGTCCAACTAGTTTTTGTTATATTTTGTCTGCAGGTTTCTATGGACAGATAATTTACTTTTCGAGTCAATAAAATTTAATGCCGACGTAGAAACCGGGCGTTACAATAGAAAGATAAAGCAACATTATTATTACTTTCTTTTGCTAAAAAGAACAGTTGTAAAATTGATATAAACCGAATCTTTGATTTTTACTCACAAGTGGAAACAATTTACTAAGCAAAAAAAAAATGGAAACATATTATTTATTACTGATTATCCCTTTTCCACTTTTCAAACTTATACGTCTCCTAACAAAATATCAAACGCAAATTGCCAAAACTTCTTCGTCATCGCTTCCTACAATCATCTTCACCTTCGTGTTAATCGTCCATCACATAAACATATAGAGCAGAAAAGAACTATAAATTGAACAACTAACATTCATAATCTCACGCTTTTTACATTCATATTTACAAACACCATGCACTTCTATTATTATTCTTGTGGGTTAGGCCGTGTTTGGCTCCACAACTCCACAAGAATATCAAACGACTAAAACAAAACAAAATTAAAAAAGAACAAAAGCTGAAATATTAAAAGCAAAGACAATCTTTTTGTACTGCTAGTGCTTGCATGTATCATCTTTATATTCATGCTCATATACCATCATAATCATTACGCTCTAAAACATCCAACAATATGGTTGTGGTTATTATGATGATGATTACCATGATAATTAACCGATATCTCTCTATGGATCTTGTCTTGAACATAACGGAAAACCTCCACGTGGCAAGGGATTGTGATGGTACCTTTCTGCTCGAATCCATACTCTTCTTCTGCTTCCTTTAGGAGTTGCATAAACAACGGATGGTTAAAATAGAAAATAGGGACAACAAATCTTTGTTTCTCCTCTTCTCTTGATCCCACTTTGATTGCTAAACAACCCTTTGGAACATCTTTGATCCCTTGTTTGATGTTGTTCTTAAAACGATTTGAGTGGAAGCTCTTGAGGTTTTTCGTTTTGATGTTGTTCTTAAAACGATTTGAGTGGAAGCTCTTGAGGTTTTTCTCTCGGGAACCCATAATAATTTTTAAAACGACGAAGAGAAAAGAAAACTGAGGAAAAAATGTTAAACTTCACGATAATATTTAGCTTGGAAAGCGGTTTGAGAGAGGCCAAGGGTTTTCAAGTGGAAGGGGAGAGAGTTTATGACACAATAAAGTGGCCAATTTTTTGTTGAGGAGAAAACAAAAATTGGATTTAATGAGCTTTGGTGACTGCGATAAAACAATAAAAGGTTCAAAAGTGAGACTTTTTGTAAAGGGAGGGAAACAATTGGATTCTTGTTTTCTGTTTGTTAGGATCAATTTATTATTTGACAAAAAATCATTATGGTATACACAATTTAAACGATATTATATTATTTTCGTTTCATAATACATGCTATCCATATTTCATAAATTTATTTAGGCCCACTTGACCTTTTTGGTGCAAATGTTAAAAGAAGCAAAAGATGAAAGAAAATTGTTTGTAGAATTGGGCCTTTTCCTTCACTACAAGAGTCCAAATATAAAGTTCCAGTTACCAATGTTT
>NC_027755.1:33189915-33192747 GCF_000695525.1 Brassica oleracea var. oleracea | reverse complement strand
TCCTTCACTACAAGAGTCCAAATATAAAGTTCCAGTTACCAATGTTTCAAAATTTTGTTTCTTTACAACGTTCAAAATCTTGTTTATAACATCCATAAAATCTTAAACCAGATTTGTATTGATAAGAAAACGGAACACTAAGAATCATGAATTACATTATACATATCAAAAACTTCAGCACCAAATTAATCAGAAATTATTTTCCGTACAGAAATAAAAAAATTGTTGGCAACAGTTGAGTATATATCGAGAATGTGTTTTCCCAAAAGTATTAAAAGGTTGCATAACAATGCGCCACAGATATTCGGTAATCAAAAGTTTAGTTGGGAAAAGATAAAAATAACTCACCATGGTGTAAAAAAGAACATCAATGCAAAGACACAATGGAACACCGATTTAAATTTGACATCAAATCCTAGAGGTAGCTAGAAAGACAGACGCTGAAACCGTAGTTATAAAAAATAAGGTCAAAGTCTTCGTTCATAAAGAACATAGTAACTTGTAAATTGAAAACAAATTCAAAAAGACAAAATGTAAAAGACAAAATGTAAAATATTAAAGTAAAGTGGAGTAAAAGGGTGAAACCAAAAAGTAAAGGCAAAGTTATATGGATCCCACTTAATGGGCGATATATTTTCCACCTCCTATTAGTGGAGAAAAGAGCAGCGATAGAAAAAAACTAAAACACATGATAACAAAAAAAAGTTTTACTCTAGATATATTGGGCCCAACATAAATAGTTTTACTCCGTTTTAGGCTGATATGTTTACCAATCAGACACATAGTGATTTGTGTAATTACTAGTGAAAAGATAAACTTTTGGAAAACAAAAATCAAATTTTAGTTCTTTTTAGGGCATCTTCGACCTAACTCTATTTTTTACTTTAAAATAAGCTAAAAATAGATATTAAATAAGAAATGCTCTAACTCAACTTCATATTCTACTATATAATAAAGTTTGCTCCATTTATGGAGTAATCTATTTTTATTTTGTTCTTAAAGTTGGAACATTTTTACTCTGTAACCACTTTTATTCCATTTTGGAAAAAAATTGAGTTTTACATTAAAGATGCTCTTACTCTTACTTTGTATTCCCGCCGTTTCATTTTACTTGTCGTTCTAAACTTCTACACAAAGATTAATAAAACATTTAAGTTTATCTATTTACTAAATAAAAACATCATTACCAATAAACCTAACCAGATTTCAACCAATAGAAAAATAGATTAGAATAAAAAGTCAATAAATTTTGCATTGAAATCATAAAACGACACTAATTTTGAAACGAAAATTTTGTTCTAAAACGACATCTAATTCGAAACGGAGGGAGTAATGTTTTACGCAATTTCTTTTAGATTGGTGTTTATTTTTAACATTTATCTGTTTATTTTAAGTATCTCACTTGCTCCTGCTCTTCTGATCCAGCGAATGTATAAAAGAAAACATTCCTTCGTTCCACACTTTATGCCTTTCGCTTTGTAAACCTTTTCCACAGATGTTATGAAAACCAAGTAGTGTTTCACTTTCACTTACACACTATATCTAAACCAAACATGCGTCAAAAGATAACTTTCTTAACATAAATGTCGATTATATTGATTAACGGTAATTGGTTTATACCTCCATGTATTGACTACGATTCTTAATCATTTGTAAAAAAAAAAAACTATAGTACTACACCACTACTATGTATTACTATCTACTGTTTTTGAAGTCTATTAAAGTCAACAATAGTTAACTAATACTACAAGTATAGTGTAATAATAGGTGATGTAATAACACGATTAGGCAAGCTAGTAACAACTGAAAAAGATTAGTTAGTTGAACTTATAGAAAGAAAAGAGTAACATTTAAAACAGCTGTTAGTAAAAAATGACATTCTATTTTTTTTAAAAAAAAAGACATTCTATCGGGTTTTTCTCATTTTGAATATTTCTACCATCGCAATACCACTACAAGAAAACAACGGTATTCTGACGGACATTCCGACGGAAAATGAAATCCTCAGAATTTCCCGAGGAATTTCCGAGGATATTCCGAGGAAACCCTAAATTTGGTTTCCTCGGAATTCCGTCGGTATATTCCGAGAAAATTCCGAGGAACACTTGATATACTCGATCGATCGATGCATTTTTGAACATAAACGGATCGATCGATGCGTTTATAAAAAAACGTTCGAGATTTTGTTCATTTGATCTATTGAATATCCACATCGATCGATGGGATAATCTAATCGATCGATCACATTGTTACGCTTTGATCCATCTTGGTGATCGATCGATCCATTTTGGGATCGATCGATCACATTGTTACCCCAAGCCCTGTTTCCTCGGAATTCCGTCGGTATATTCCGAGAAAATTCCGAGGAACACTTGATATACTCGATCGATCGATGCATTTTTGAACATAAACGGATCGATCGATGCGTTTATAAAAAAACGTTCGAGATTTTGTTCATTCGATCTATTGGATATCTAAATCGATCGATGGGATAATCTAATCGATCGATCACATTGTTACCCCAAACCCTGTTTCCTTGGAATTACGTCGGTATATTCCGAGGAAATTCCGAGGAACACTTGATATACTCGATCGATCGATGCGTTTTTGAACATCAACGGATCGATCGATGCGTTTATAAAAAAACGTTCGAGTTTATCAAGTGTTCCTCAGAATTTCCTCGGAATATTTTGAGGAAGATAAGGGTTTCCTCGGAATTCCCTCGGAATATTCCGAGGAAATATGGTTTTTAAACTGAAAACAACGTTTTACGATTTGAATAACACTTATATAACCCTTATTAAGTGTCTTAGACTGATTATGAAGTCAAAA
>NC_027755.1:33187106-33188941 GCF_000695525.1 Brassica oleracea var. oleracea | reverse complement strand
GTTGTGTTGAATTGATTTAGAACTTTTTTATAAATTTTTTATTATTTTTGTATTTATAAAATCGATTTTGGATTTTACAAAACGTTTTTGGTATATAAATTCTATTTTTGGATTTATAAAAGATGATTTCATATTTATAAAAATATTTATATTTATTAAAACAAATTTTGTATTTATAAATTTTTTTTTATTTATAAAAACTATTTTATTATTTGTTGTATTTTAAATATGTTTTCTATTTCAATTTTAATTTTATATTTTCGAATTTCAATTTAAAAAATAAATTTATAATTTTTTTTTTAATTGTGGAAATATTCCGAGGAAGTGTATCCCTCGGAATATTCCGACGACTTCTTCCTCGGAATATTCCGAGGAATTTCCGACGAAAAAAGTCCTCGGAATTCCGTCGGAAATTTCCGAGGGATTTCTGAGGAAAGATGAATTTCCGAGGACTTTTTTCGTCGGTATGTCGTCGGAATAGCGTTATTCCGACGACATACCGACAATTTTTTCCCTCAGTATGCCGCTGTTTTCTTGTAGTGTATTTTCTCAAAAAAGTATTGCGACAATAGAAATATTCAAAATGAGAAAAACCGAGTTCCTTGATCCTCCATATGCTTGAAGTACTGCAGAAGGAAAAGTATAAGAGTGTGAGTAGAAATAATGCATATCAGTCGCAAAAAGAATAAGACAATTTACGTTGGAGTATAAGTAGTATATTTATCTATTTTGATATTTGGAATGACGAAACCCTAGACTAGTAGATGTGTATATACAGTCGTAGTATTTTGAAAGATTCAGATCTACCTTCAGATCTAGTATATCTGATTTAGTTTCTTGTAGAAATATGAATCTGAAACTGAATCCTCATCATTGATTACGACCATCAATAGATCTATTGTTTAAATGCTAGCTATAATTCGTACTGACATCATCATACAATAAACAAACAAAAAACATATCATTACAAAATCATAGCTAGAACAAATAAACGAGAAAAAGTTAGTAATGATGATAGACTTTTCTGTTTCTCACATGGGTCAGTTTCCTTCATCATTACACCAATCTATTAAAGAAGAAACAAACAAACACAATGGAAACCCAGATGAAGTGCCATAAACTACCACATAAATTAATTATACAAAAACTTTAAGATCAAAATTTTCACATTGAAACAGATTCAGAGACGGAAACCCTAACTCCAAAAATGACAAAGAAAGGAAAAAAAGGAAGAGACTTCTTGGTTAATTATGATTGAAAGGAAGTAATAATTGGGGGGAATGAAGCCTGGTCCGAAGACACTAGAACCCTAATCAATCATCAAATCAAACAGATTTTATAAAACTTGATTGAGTTAGAATAAGAGTCCTCGAGCCAGACAACAGTCCCCTCAAAAGATAAATCCTCTATAAATCCTTTTCTTCTTTATAATCAAAATTTTTCTATTAGGGTTTTACAAGAAATTTTCTATTTCTGTCTTTGTTCGTCCTCCCCCCCCATCAGATCCGGCTGGGATCAAGGAAGAGAGAGAGAGAGAGAGATGAATGTGGAGATGATGATGACGAGAATGATAAGAAGGATAAATAAATAAGAGGTTTTTATGAAGAGAAGGACTCGTGAGGGGAAGTAGCGGAGAGAGAACTATACAAGACAAAATAAACATGGGTTCTGGATGTGTCCTACAGCTACTTATGTGTGTGTATATATATATATATAGTATTTATTTTTCTTACTTGGTCAACAGTGTAAAACAATTATTTCAAGTTTCAAGATTTCAACGTAAACGTTTGGATTAACTTTTTTGAGACATGTCAATGGATTTCCCATTTTACCAT
>NC_027755.1:33185169-33186622 GCF_000695525.1 Brassica oleracea var. oleracea | reverse complement strand
CCCCCCCAATTTTCTTTAAATTTTATTGCAGACCTATATATATACATATTTGTGAGAATTCTTATTTTGGTTTATCCTTTTTAGCTTTTGCAACTTTTGACCAAGTTAGAGAGGGAAAACAAGGAAGATGATGATAATCAGTGACCGTAAATGGATACATATTAAGAGACTATCAAATCATAAGATGACAATATAATAATAATATCTGTAGCAAGATGATATATGAAAAAAATGGAAGGGGAATCAAAAAGAGAAAGGAGGGTTGTCTATAAAAGTTTGTCGGAGGAGTAGTTGGGTTATTTATCTGCCCAATATTCATTCTTCATTTACTTCCTCCAACTTTTTTCTCATTTTATTTCTGCTCTCTAATTCTTTTTTTTTTCTGAATTTAAATTATAGTGGTATAGTTTCCTGTTTCAATCAATTTCCACTCAACATTTTTTATTAAAAACCTCTATAGTACACTCAAATTATATGAAATGCAAAAAGTTCATTGTAAGTAATTGCATGCCATTTAAAAAAGAGAAACTATTATAGATTTGAAGTTCTTAGTTCAACAAAAAAAAATCAACGGTCACATACATAGTGTTGAATACAAGACATCACGCTCCCTCAGTTTTTATTTAAGATATATATTTTAGAAAAAAAAATTATTAAAATTTATATTTTATGTTTTAAGTACATTTTCTATTTGGTAATAATGAGGATTTTTAAGTTTGTAGAAAATAATTGTATTAATAAATTCTTTTTGTTCAAATATATATAAAATAATCATAAAATGATGCAGTTATAATTAAAATTTAATATTTTCTTTAATATACGTGAAAACTACAAAATATACATTTAAAAATATATAATATTTTTATGTCGTGCAAAATGACCAGTCACAGAATTCAACATGCATTAAAAATGCAAACACATGAAGAATAATGGTGTAACTGGATTTGTATTTTTTGGAATGACCTATTGCTTTAGATTCCAAAAAAAAGATTACCATTTACATGGAATGCAAAATAAATTTCATTCCAATAATTCATGTTGAATCAATGGAATCAAAAGGAATGTAGTTATAATTCATTCGGAATAGAAAAACAACGTGAATGAGATGGAATGGAATGAAATTAATAAAAATATATATTTTTAATTAAGTTTAGATATTATGTAACTGATTTACTAGAATCAAATAATTGATTTGCGAAGATTCTTGAAGTTTTAATTCAGGTATACAGTTGTTACTTATTGAATAAACACTACAAGAAAACAGCGGCATACTGAGGGAAAAAATCGTCGGTATGTCGTCGGAATAACGCTATTCCGACGACATACCGACGAAAAAAGTCCTCGGAAATAACTCCTCGGAAATTCATCTTTCCTTAGAAATTCCTCGGAAATTTCCGACGGAATTCCGAGGAAACCCTATTTCCTCGGAATTTCCGAGGACCACAAGTACGTC
>NC_027755.1:33174787-33182553 GCF_000695525.1 Brassica oleracea var. oleracea | reverse complement strand
TTTATAAACGGATCGATCGATGGATTTATGTCCAAAAACGCATCGATCGATCACTAAGATGGACCAAAGCGTAACAATGTGATCGATCGATGGGTATATGTCCAAAAACGCATCTATCGATCACTAGTTCGTCGGAATTTCCTCGGAATATTCCGACGGATTTATGTTTCCTCGGAATTCCGTCGGTATATTCCGAGGAAATTCCGAGGAAACCCAAATTCTTAGGAAAATTCCGAAGATTTCATTTTCCGTCGGAATGTCCGTCAGAATACCGTTGTTTTCTTGTAGTGAAAATAATAGAAACACCTTCTCCTTATTTAGACACTCTAATTAATTATTCAAAGCTTACGGGAGAGAACTTCTCCAAATTTATATTTTTGTTCTTTCTTTAAATTTTTTTAGTTTTTTTCCAAAAGAAATATGATGAATAGATCAGGAAGAAACAAATCATGCAACATGAAATCTATTTTAGTATCATACACGTTTTATTGGTATAGTTTAACATATTCTTAATAATTTAAATTAAAAGTAACTTTCATTCTTTTCAATTCCTCTTAAAGGTTACCATTTGTGTTACAAAAATATTTCTCTACAATTATTTCATTCCATTAATCTTATTGCATAACTTCCATCATTCCATTAATTAGCATTCCATCTTATCAAATTCCTTTCATTCACGGTATTCTAAAACTTAATACCAGTTACAGTCTAAATGAGTTTAAATATAATTGGACACTAGCTGTTTTTTTAACTCCAGTTGGACTACATATTTGATTGTTTAATATTGTTCTATTCCTAAAAATGCATGTTTATGTGTTTTTACACATATTAAAATATATTAAATTTTGATGATAAATATATTATTTTCTGTTTTTTTTACAATTACAATTATTTTTAAGTTTATAATCTTAATCATTAGCTAATAAAAATACCTAAAACATAAAATGTTTTCTTTGACACAAATATTTTTTTTAATGTATTTAGCTTTTAAAATTAGAAAAGTAGCAAACAATGTCATGTAGAGAAACGTCAATTTGGACCGTATGGGGGTCACACGGTCGAATATCACAAAAAGAGGTGTGCGTCTACAGCTACAATGTTGCCTAACTTTTACAGCGATTTTTTTCTTGGTTTTGGCCAGAGTGTATCTTTAGTTTTTTTTTTTCCTGTCAATAATTTTTCTTTTATTCTAATGTTATTTATATTTATTATCACCGCGTCTTTTTCATTTGTATTTTGTGGTGATATTGATTATTGACAGGATTAGTTATACATTTATTCTTTTAATTAAAGAATTACAATATTAAGACGGTAGACGTGTAGTCAATAAAGAACGAATCCAGCACAAAATTCCACACTTATTAAAACTAAATCTGCCAGTTCATATCACGAAAAAGTTAACAACAGTCAGAAAATCTCCTTCTTTTTTTTTTTTTGAAACACAATCTCCTTCAAATTTTAAACCCTCTTCCCTGTGTGATAATTGTAATTATTCTCGAAAATGGGAACGAGAAAAAGGTGTTTTTCGAAGAACTCCTTTTTGAGAGACCAAAAAGTCTTTCCTTTTGTGTTTGTCAACAATACATGTGTTTATCTGTGTACAAATATAATCCATTAAACAAAAACCAATTAAATCTCCAGCTGTAATATTGAAGATTTAAACAGGAATTTTATATATGTACAAGATTCGAAATTTGAACATGTCCGGCCAATGTGTTATATGTTGCGGGTATCTTCGATTTAAAATTACATGGGAGATTATGGCATATATGGAAACATCTGTTTGGACTGTTGTTGTGCATTTATTTTTTCGTTTTAAAGGTCTTAATGTACTTATTTTCCTCCTTATATCATCAAACATATATATATATATATACACTAGTGAGTAGCGCCGGGTTCGTATGTTTTGAGTTCAAAATTGTTTTTTAATAGTGGTTATTGACAGTAGTGTATTACTTTGTTTTGAAGTTGCTTAGATCAAAGAGGAATAACATAAGTTGTTTCACTTATCGATTCAATCAAATAAAATAAATAGCTAACAATTGCACTAAAATAAATATAGTTGAACTTAAACTTAAAGTAAAGTTGATGTTCCAAAAAGAAAACATGTAAATGCATGTGTTTGTTCTGTGATTATCTTGTGTGAGTGTTTGATATTTGTGTTATTCACATGTGTATTTCGATTTGCTGACATTGTATTTTATGAAATGTGTTTGTTGTATTTGATAATAGTGTGAATACAAAAATATTGTATAAATGTGATGTTAATGGAAATGTTTGAGTCTAAGGAGATTTGCAAATAGATTTCGTGAAAGAGATATCGTTTTTTTTTGTGTCCAACATAATTTTAGAAATAATTGTTGTTGTTATTGTACATAAAAGTTGTTGGATTTTTAAGTATTAGCTTAAGATAAAAGACAATTGACCACATACCAAATAAAGTTTAGTCATTTGTTTATAGAGATAACATTGGCATCGCCTGTTAATATTGTTTGGATTGCAGAATCCTAGATTTGCCGAGGAAATAGCAGCCGAATCCAAGAAGAAGACAGAAGAAAATCAGAGGAAGAGATATAACCACCATCAAACCCATCGATCTTGATGTCTAGGTTTCTACCTTCTTTATTTGATTGATTGTGTGTTATTGGCGTTTCGGGTGTGTTTGATTCTACTTGACATATAACTGATTGTGTGTTCTTGGCGTTTTGGGTCAGGTTTTTGATTCTACCTGACATATAAGTATTTATATGGAGATACAAATCTGATTCTTTCCCCAATGTTTATTCTTATAAAGCTTAACATTTGAATATCAACTTTCACTTTTCATGTGGAGGTACTTATAAGATGAATAAATGCTTCTCTAGTAAAATATTTTGTTCAGTTTCACTTGGTGGTGTTTAAGGATACACACGGTTTATAAAAATACAAAATTCTATATCATTGATCTTGTTTACATAAGACTATCTATCTTTAAATCAAATGAATGTAATCGTGTATATACTATAGTTCTGTCAATTTTTATATGTATCATCTTTCTACTCAGTAATAATCTCAGTGGCCTGGTTCCAGCCAAATTCGTAGTTTCTGTCCCATCTTCTGTTGTTTTTATGTGTTATTCATCAAACTAACCAAACACACAGAAAAACATGCAGTTACATATCATCTTTTTTTTTTTTGGAACACTGCAGTTACATATCATCTATATTGGACAAATTATTGGTACACTGATTCTAAACCCAATGAAATAGCAAAGCATCAAATCCAAATCGCATCACTTTTTAATCATAGAAAGAAAAGAATCCCTAGACATAGATAAGAGAATGAGTTACTACCCACAGAACATCAACACCACCACTAAGAGCAAGAACAAGATGCAGAACAGAGCCTCCCTCTATGTTGTAGTCTTTTGTCGTCTTGTCATCAGCTAGCTTTTTACGGGCGTAGTTGAGCCTGCAAAAAAAAAAAAAAACTCTAAGAATCAATGTTACATGTAACTGCATAGATTATAAGCTTGCAAACAGAGTATAATCAACTAATTGATGGCACAAACACAAAAAAAAAACACATTAGGAAGGAGATGCAATTTTCTAAGTCACCAAGATATGAAAAGATGTTTTGCAGTAAGAGTTAACCGGAAACAACTCCAACGACCTGAGACAAGAACTTAAGAGTTACAAAAAAGCTCAAGAGACTTCCCTAACAGTTCATTTTTTTCGAAGTAAAAGAAGTAATTTGTTACCTTTGTTGAACATGAGTGATGCATTCTCTCTCCTGAACACGTTTCTTGATGCGATCAATAGTGTCGGATTTATGCTGGTGGCCACCACAATTTTTGGCTCAGACCTGTAGCTTTCGTATTTGTTATGGCATGCAAGAGCTAAGGCGTCAAACATGCTAACGCACACGCTTATATCCCTGCAAAGATGCAATGATATTGAGGTTCACGAGGGATACTTTGGTTCTTGTTGTCTTGAAACTGAACCATCTTCATGTCATCTTCTAAGCGATTCTTCCAGCTCGAAAGCTGGGATTCATCCTCATGTGGTCTGATTTCGATGTTGTAAGGAAAGAGAGCGGAGACCTCTTCATCTACTTCTTGGAAATCATCTTCAGGTACTAATACCCTTGAGCCAAGAATCAAGACAGGACCAGAGATCTTGTTCATTAGAATCTGGAACAAATTGTAGAATCTTTCTGACTCGAGAAGCTTCTCAACGTTCATGAGGTATATGATTAGAGGATTTGTTTCTGATACAGTGACCACAACCTTCAGAGAAAGAAACTAATTGTGTAAACTCCACTGAAAATCCAAACAAAACTCCAATTGTGGACTTGAGCTATCAAAACAGCTGTCAATAAATGCAGAGAGAATTAGAAATTTGTTTTTCTAAGACAATTATAACAATTGACAAACCACCGAGCAGAAGCGGATTTCATCAAATCAAACGCTCATCACGAAACAATCACTACAAAGAACCATTTTTTCAGTCAATGATTCAAACGTGTATTCAATGGGACAAAATTATATTCAAAAGAAGGTTAAAAGGGTACCTGAGAGATAAGCTTAGAGCGCAGAAGCAGAAGCAGAAGCAGATCGGTTTTTTCTATGAATCAGCATCATCAGCTCCTCTCTTCCTCTTCTCATCAACATCATCTCAAGACCAATTAGGGGAAGAATGTCGTTGAGAAAGAGAATAATCGGAGCCGTTGATGAATGTGCCGTTGCGGAGGATCTGGGAATTCTTTGCCATGCAATCATCTGGGTTTTTTCAGCTTCTCATTTGGGTGTGGGTCAAGAGGGAGAAGCCTCTGAAATATATATAGGAGAAAGGAGGGGAATTGAAGAGACGGAATGTGTTTTGATTGTTACAGTAATGAAAAGCTTTGATGAAACATGGTGATGGAAGGCATCAGTTACATCTGAGAATTGAAAGGGCAGTGAATGTTAGGGTTTCATGGTGGATGAGGAGAGAGGTGAAAGGTCGGGAAGGTGTAACACCTCAATACTATTCTCTCCCGTGAGATGAACAAAAGAAAAGGTTTGACGGCCAGAAAATACGGTAGGTACCATATCGCTTTTACTTATGCCACGTGTCAAAACAATCCCTTTCTTTTTTGGTGACGTGGAAGGCTGTGCGTAGAGCACAAACCTATTTTATATATATAAGATATATACATTTTATATTAGTTAAAACCAAGATTGTTGCTACGAAAAAAAAAGAGAAAGCTACTTTTTTTTTTTTGAACAACCAATGCTTATATTAAAAATTAAAGACCCGATGGGCAAAGTCGATTACAACCGGAGAAATTCTCGATGATAAGCTGATAAGCTAACATAACTAAAGCATAACGAAAGATAAAAGTGGCTAAGGAGAGAAGAAACCCGTAGAAAGTCTTCACTTGTAGTCCTAAAGCCCGCGTTCGAAAGAACACAAAGAAGTCGAAATCGACGTTGAATAGCCCAACCAATGGATTTCGAGAGCGGTTGAAAACCGTCTATGAAAATGCTTGGATCTTCCGACGCTGCCGTGAGGTGCGGAGAGGCTACCGGAGTCGGACTACACACATAGTCGTCGACGGTACAGTCCCTGAAAGATTGCAACTGACAGAGTCGGGAAATGCTGAAATTGGATGGCATTGGAGTGAGATACGGGGAGACTGCCGGAGTAGGACTACACGCAGAGTCGTCGACGGTACAGCCAGTATGGGGACAGTGGAGCAGCAAATTTGTCTGTTAAGTCGCGACGGCTCGAGAAACTTTGATAATAGACTCTTTGGATCAAGACTATGGGTCAGGCCCAAACAGATCCGCACAAAAACCCAATCAAAAACTTTAGCGAGGCGACGGTTTGAGATGAGGTTTGGGCCGGTGCAGAGGCGGGATGGCGGTTCCAGATTTCGATCTGGTGGATACCCGAGATGGCGTAGATTGGAGATAAAAGGAGACTGAAGCTTCCGAAGTAACATAGTTGGTTGGGAGTACATGCGCTTCAGTACTGGGCCAGAGATTGCATGGGGACTTGAGGCCCAGCTTCTTGTGGAGAAAGCTGCTAGTGTCCAAAAAACCTAATGTAATGTCCATGTATAGACACGAGCAAAAAATACATACGTAATGCAGCAACAATACAACTTACACCAAAAAAAACAATATAACTTAGTGCATAACCAAATAAATTATAAATATTTTTACATATAGTCTAAAAGACTAAAACTAAAATGTATTGTTCAGGTACGTCTACCACCAATTTTAGCCAATATATGTATATAATATTTTTTGGGTAAAAATATATGTATATAATATGTATCGAGGTTTCTATATTATCTAGGGTCGAGTACCTATTTCCCCACAAGAACTATCGTGTCTAGTGTTATATGTCTCCGAAGCTATTATCTCTATCTATATTTTCCTGAGAACAAAGTTTCATTCTTATTTCTCCCTGAATATATAGATCGAAACCTATTTCCCCTCAACCATCAAATTAGACGGTTTAATATTGGTTTACTGTTTTAAGTTGAGTCGTAAACTACTTAAAGTTGATAGTTAACCAAATAAGATCCAATTCAGATCCATATAAAACTAATTATAACCCGATTAAAGTCCCAACCACGTTAAACAAAAAACAAACCTGAGATTAATCTATCAAAACCTAAAATCCTACGTTACCCTATTCTCTGCCACAAATGAACACCGCAAGTATCTCCGGTATGGATTCTGGTTGGAATTGGACGTCAACGTCACCATTAGCTCACCACACCAACATTTCTTTGGAACACCAAAAAATCTTCCACCACCTTTGGGGGTCGACGACCGGACGATGATCCCCTCAACTCTCCAGACGTGTTGCTCCGACCTCCAGCCATCACCCCAGACGATTTCCAAATTTATGGTTAATACTGATTTTCGCGATTTGGAGTTTTGTAGAGAGAGCTTTCACGTTTTAACGGGCCGGGTTTTGGTCTGCTTAATTTTACTGTGTTTTCGTTTATTCCGGCTCTGGTTTAGATCATAGGTCGAATTTCATTATTAAACCGTCTAATTCGATGGTTGAGGAGAAATAGGTTTCGATATATTCGAGGGGGGAGGGAATAGGACTTAAACTTTATTCTTTGGGAGATATAGGTAGATGCAATAGTTTCGGAGACATATAATACTATACAACTTCTCGTGGGAAAATAAGTAGTCGACCCTATTATTTATTACATAATGTCTATACATTCATATATAAGAGTATACAATACTTGTATGATATAACCCTTAATATATAGAGAAGTTTAATAATCCATCTGTTTCAAAATAATACTAGTACATATATTTCATATTTTTCACACATATTAATAAAACATATAAAATCACATTTATATATGCATATTTTTGTGATTATCTTTTTCCATAATATTAAACCAATAAAAAACCAATAAGAAACCAATAAGTACAATTAAGTTTTTTTGAAAGTTGCAATTAATCATTACTAATTGATAAAACATGCATTGAAAATACAAAAAAAAAAAAAATCATTTTGAAACAAATTATTTTTTCAAAACATGTAACATTATGAAACGGAAGAAATAGTATTTCCTAAATTTAATGCAAGGCAACTTTTTTTGTTTACTATTCCCTCTGTTTTTAAAAGATGCATATTCTAGACTTTTCACATATATTAAGAAAACTCATTAAATATGCATTGTTTTTTGTGAATAACAATTTTTCATAATTTTTAGCCACTAGAAATTCAATAAACACCATTAATTTCATAATTTTTAGCCAC
>NC_027755.1:33164477-33174711 GCF_000695525.1 Brassica oleracea var. oleracea | reverse complement strand
GTAAAAAATGTATCTTTTTGAAACAAATTTTTTTTCTAGAACATACATCTTTTAGGAACGGAGGGAGTAAAATGCAAGGCAACTATTAATTGATGGCCTTTTTAAAAATCAGTTATAATTTAACTGTTATTCGTTCGCAACTGAAAAATAACTATGAGTACATAAAGCTTAAAACAGGTAATATAAATGGCTTTGTTTTCAGACGAGAAAAAAAAATGGCTTTGTTTTCCTTCAGTTCAAATTATCAATGTAGATCTGAGATTAGATAGAGTATTTTCTCTAAAAATGCATGCGTATGCTAGTGTAAACGTGGGAGGGGGTAGACTGTGCGTGAGAATGACAAGTGGAGAAGACGATTCTAAGCTCCAGATTTCGACGTCGTTTGACAGTCTTCGAGAGTTGCGTTGTGTCTTGAAGAGAGGAGGTAAGAGAGAAACAAAGAGAAAACGTCAAATCCCACATTGGCCATGTTCGTTTACGTGTCGCGTGACCTGCGACCTGCGACCTGCGACTAAGATTACGTTCGTTTACGTGTCGCGCGACTTGCGACTTGCGACCTGCGACTAAACCTGCGACCTGCGACTAAAACAATGTTCGTTTACGTGTCGCGCGACCTGCGATCTGCGACCTGCGACCAGTCGCGCGATCAAAATTTTCTTAATTTTTAGTCGCTGTTTTTTCGAACGACTTAATTGGGAATCCGCGACTGGTCGCGCGATCAGTCGCGCGACATCAAAACGAACAACAATCTGCGACTTGCGACTTGCGACCAATCGCAGGTCGCATGTTACGCGACAGCAAAACGAACAACAACCTGCGACCTGCGATCAGTCGCATGTCGCAGGTCGCAGGTCGCGCGACATGTAAACGAACACGGCCATTATCTTACTCTTACATTCCTTTTTAATTTTCTTACGTAATACTACATCTTATGTAAGGGCATATACTAGTTTTTTTTTTGCTTGAGTACCTAGTTAGACCTTTGAATTTACTATACTATACAAACTCTGCATATAAGACCATCTCCAATAGATCCTCCCCATTGGGGTTCTTAATATATGTATTATGTATATATATATATATATATGTATATATGTGTAACATAAATAAGAATTTTTAAAGATTCTTAAAACCTTCTTTTAATTTTAAGAACCTTTACCTACGGGTTCCACAAAAATTATGGACCCCACAATTACCTATACATATATAATATATATATACATATATATACATAACACATATATTAAAAACTCCAATGAAAAGAACCCCATTGGTAAATAATTGGGGGATCCACAATTATTGTGGAACCCCATAAATAAAGAATTTTAAAGATTCTTAAAACCTATTTTTAATTTTAAGAACTCTTATCTATGGGTTCCACAAAAATTATGAACCCCACAATTACTTATTCATATATAATATATATATACATATATATATACATAACACATAAATTAAAAACTCTGATGGAAAGAATCCCATTGGAGGTGCTCTAAAGTAATTTGCTCATCTCAACTTCGGCCAAAGTGTTTTTATTCGTGTTGAATTCATGCGGAATTTGCAAGAAAGTTCTTACACGAAAGTATTGAGTATGTTCTTTTGGGGATTACTTGAACGGTTCAGCAATTTGAATCGGTACCAAAAACATCTCAGCATGTTAATCAATCATTTATTGAACTTCTTACACTTACACATGCATGCAAGTGGTCCCCTTTATGAAACACTAGCCTTCTTTCAAAACTTTTTTTTTTTTAAGAAAACCTTTCTTTCTTCTTTCAAAGCCTTTTTTTTAAATATATACTATTATTAATTAGCCGGTGAAATCGGAATTCAGTTTAAATACAAGCTTGATTCATATTTCTAAATCAATCATTACAAAAATAGCTTCGCTCGCCCACTTAACCGATGCCATCCGTTAATCTGTTCCGGAGATCTTCGAAAATACAATCCATGTTCTCAACCATTGATGTTGACCGCAAGAAGGTGGGGTTTACCTCGTTGCCTCGGATGCCGGACTTCTCGTAACATCGCCGGAGTAGCTAGATCATGTTAACCTCCTCAAACTCGTACTTCAACTGATCATTTACGCTTTTGACTCGAACAGATGAAAGTAAGAGATAGCAAACCTTAACAGACGCCACCAGAACTTACTACACCATGGACTGAGGAGGAGTGAGCACACCATGAACCGCGAACAGTGTAGGCAGCACAGAACCTCCGGAGAAAGCGGACTGAGATGAAGGCAATCCAAACACCGCGTTTCAGTACCTGAAATAAGAAAGAGAAAAGCCTGCAAAGATCACCAAGGAGCAATATGAGCACTGTGATGGCTATATGCTCTAATCAAGTCACCCCGTCAAACTAGGAACAATCTGAATCAACGGAAGGTCCTGACCGACGCCTTGACCCGAAACTAGAGAACCTAGCTCGGTCTTCTTGCACTTCAGAGCTACGCCTCGCTGGTGAAACGAAGAAATAGCCGTTGAGGCGGCACCAAAAGCTCACAACCATTTGCGAAATGGAAAGAGCAACAACACATGTTTGAAAGTGAGGCGGACAAGCAAGCGGAGAGAGTCATCGGAGGCGCATCTGACTCTGCCAAAGACGACAGATGAAGGTGAGCCTCTTAAAACACACACGCAAACCCCACAAGGAGACCATGGCCACACGACCAGCAAGCATCCCAGTGTACGCGCCGGTGGTCCGTCAGCGCCTCCCCTGAGCAGAAGCACAACCCGGACCCAGGACGAGACACCAAGCCCTGACTCCACGAAAGCTAGATACTCCACTCCACAACGAGAATCTCGCCAAATGCCATACCAATTGAAGAACAGGAGGAGAGAGCTCGACACAAACCAACACGCGCCTTCACCTCCACGAAAACAGACAAATCTGCAAGGCGAGATCCACCACCGCCGTACCCTAAAACGCCGACTCCACTCCTCGAAAGACCTCGCCGCCTTGTTGTAGTTCCAGGCGTTCACCACCTACCACCGGATCTAGATCCCCTTGAGGTAGATCTAGGGTTCCGGCGAGCGACGTCCCCCCAGAAGCTCAAACATATCGACGACAAAGATAGATCCAAGGAAGAGAAGCAAAAGGAAGACAGAGTTGTGGGAAAAGGGGACCGCCGGCGCGGCGTCTAACGCCACAGGCCGGAGGCAAACAATGATTTTTTTTTTTTTTTGTGGCTAGGGAGGAGATAGGGTAGAGAGAGAAGTTCCCTTTGTTTGTTTTTGTTGTTGTTCACAATTTTTTTCTCTTCTTTCAAAACTTGTTGCACTTTTATCATAAATTGTAGCAAAATCATCAGTGTTTGAACCCTTTTCCAGTACTTAGTTCTCACATTCGCATAAATTGCTATATATCTATCCACATCATAAACGATTTTCCAAACATATACTCTCTCTGTTTTTTTATGTAGGTAGTTTTAGGTGAATGCACAAATATTAAGAAAGTTATTAATTTTTTCAAAAGTAGCATTTAATATATAAATTAGGTGTAGTTAAACCAATCATATATAAGTATATATTATTTGATTGGTCACACTATACCCAATAAAAATAAAAGTTACTTTGAATTATGAAAACTCCTTATATTTTGAAAAAAACAAATTTTACTTAAACTACTTACAATAAAAAATAGAGGGAGTATAACAGATTATAGTATTCGACATCATATAATTATAACACTTGCGCTTGATTAGTAGCATTGTTTTTATTTTGTTAAAAACTTTCAGTTGAACGTATAATATAATTATGTAAACTAGATCTTGACCTGCACAACCGTGCGGGTGATTATTTTATTTTTACAGACATAATTATTTGTTTTACATGATTAATTATACTATTTACTATATTACTAATTGTTTAATATAATATTTTAAAACACAAAAAATTTATAGTTCACATACAATAATTTAATTTATTTATTTTAAATTTTTCATATTTTAAATCATGTGATACAAAATTTTAAATTGAAAATTTTTACTTGTGAAAGATCAAAAATGTATTGAAAAATATTATACTAAATTCATATCGTATATTAATACAAAATTGTACATGTGTTTACTTATAATTAGAAAATTAGTTAGATATTTTAAAAGTTCGTTTTAGTTAAAATGAAGTATAAATTTAATTTTAAAATAAACACGACATTAACTAAATATTTAAAAGTTTTGTTTAAGTGAAAAATGAATATACATTTATGTTAAACAAACACGAAATTACTTAAATATTTAAAAGGTTTGTTTTCATAAAAAATTATATATATATATATATATATATATTGTAAATAAAAAGATATAAAATTTTTTTATTCATATATAATTTTAGAGTAAATATAGGAATATTTTTTTGATTTGTTTGTTTTAGAATGATTTAAATAATTTAAATATTTATACAAAAATTAATTTTAACAATTTTCTAAGGGTTGGTCTAAATTAAAAAATCACACATGAATTAAGTAATGAGTTCTCTTTTAATAAAATAGATAAATAATCACAGTTATTGCAAAATTTAACAAAAAAATACTAATACTGTAGTAATTAAGTTGTAGCATGAGTATATATAGGGGAGGGTAGCATTGTAATAAGGGCAAAAGTAAAAGAGTGAGTACAAATTAGCATTTAATGCCTCTTTGTTCGTATACTCTGTCACCTTGTCTCATTAATTTCTCCTTCTGCTCCTTAGATTCCAGATCATTAAATATTTTGTTGTTTTTCTTTTGCACTTTGTTTCACGTCTTGAGGTCACTGAGAAAAGACTTGGTATAATTTTTTATACTATAAGAAACATTCAAAGGTCTATTGATTAGACGCATGTTGTAACTTTTTTACTCTTTTTTAACCATGTCCTCTAATAATCTCAATCATTCTTCATGTTTTTTTATCAACTCATTCTTCATGTTTTTCTGGTCTTCTTTTTTATGCATATACATTCCCTACATTATACTATAAGTTACAATTTATAATCATATCTATATTTACTACATTAACAATTATATAAGCTTAAACTGTAAATTGATAATTTGTTACCCAATAAAATTCAATATTTTTCTACTAACGAATGAGCTTGTATAATTTCCCCAATGATCTAATAACTAGTTCAAACGGGCTAAATGGGCATTTATTTCTGTATTTGTCGAACGAGCATTAAAATATTAATATGGGCCGAGTCCAAGAAAGAACTAAACTAACTCAAATTTATTTTTACTTCAGAACGAACCCAATTTAAAAGATGTGTCATTGACAATCAAAGTATCAAAGCCACGTTTACAAAGAACTTGCAAACGCACTAACACATCCGAACGCCCTAAAAGCAAATTTTCTTTATGCATTATCCAAGCTTAATTAGCAATAGAAATAATTTTCTGTTGTCCACGTAATTTAATTGAAAAAATGTTTCAATCGTCCTAATAGAAAGTAAACAACAATTCCTATTTAATAATATATGTTCTTTCTAGTATGTTTTTTTATCCCAAATATTATGTCAACCATAAAAATCACAATGACCACATTTCCTGGATCAAATCGCCGAATGGATCACAAGGGTTAAAAAAAAAAAAAATCTAGAATGACCCACCCACATTTCTATTTATTTTACATTAAAATTTAAATATAAAACAAAAGAAAATAATTGAAAAACCAGATGACATTGACTTATTTACGGCCCATGCCATTATTATCCTACCCAAAATCCGATCCATTTTCTGACCCATAAACTGACCCATTTGGAACCCTACATCCCCAAATCAAAACACAATCTCTTTCACCTCTCACAATCCAATTTTGTTGTTCTTGTTTTTAGCTTAGATTTATATTCTTATTTTCTTGTTCTTATCCCAAATCGATCAACTTATTATCATCCTTAATCAATTTCCTCTTATCTAAATCGAATTTCATCTTTATTGTAAAAAATTTGCGTCAAAGAAGAACACAGAGTATTATTAGTACAACTAGTACAACTCAAACCAGTTCATCTAGTATAACTAGGTTGAGTATAACTAGTACAACTAGAATGCGTATAACTAGTATAACTTTGAAATTAATATAGTGATATTTGTTTTTTGTTTTCAGCTTAATGATGTTATAGAAGATGATGATGCAGAACCAATGAAAAAATTGGTATAATCCTCCCACCTAGATGTGTTAAAGTATCTTAATAGTTTATTTTCTATAATATTTAATTTACATAATGATTTTTTTTTTCACTAGTTGTATTATTTAGGAAAAAAATCCATCTTCATTCTTTTTGCTCATGAAGCCGAAAGGTAGTTGTAAAGCCATAAAAAGTTATATTAGGTTAAGATATGTTTCGTAATACTCTATAATACAGCTAGAAGGAGTATAACATGTATAATTAGTAAAACCGAAACGCGTATAACCAGTACAACTCTGCAACTAATATGGTTATATTTTGTTTTTTTTCAGCGTATGAATAATGCGAGAAAAGAGAATTATGTATAAAAAACGAGACATGTTATTCTAATTTTTCCTAGCATGCATGAGTCAAAATACATAAATATTTTGTTTTACATAATATTTATTAAGATAATGATTTGTTTAATTGGTTGTACTAGTTGTACAAATTGTAGTGTGAGGCCTGAAAAGTTTCAGTATAGGAAGATTTAAAAGAGTATAATGCAAAGATGATGTAGAAGCCCTCACAGGTTTGAAAGTGATGTATAGGCTTCATGTTTGGTGTTTGTACTATGACAATAGTAGTCCAACTTGTGTACCTGGTTTTTATATGGTAGTAGCACCAATGTTTTGATATTAAAAATGACATACCAATGGTAGGTGTATTTTTGTATTTGATTTCAAATAAGTTTTTATTCTTATGTTTTGCAAATTATATGATGATATTAAGTTGTACCAATTAAACCACTATTACATATCTTGTATATGAGTTATATGTTTAGTTTTATTAGATTACCAGTTGTACCCTCTTTTATAACTCACTACTTTAGCAATTTCATGATTTAACTTATATTAGCATCATATTAAACTTTTAAAAACATTCATTACACTAACATTAATTTAAAACATGATGCACATTTAAAGCAATACTAAATAAAATAACAATATAGTTGTAATAGTTTTTTTGAGTTGTAAAATAATAACGGCTGCTCCAGATTAGAAATCTCCAAGTTTCATTCTTCTCTGCATGCATCTCTCCAAGAGTCATTCAACCTACTCCAAACCTGAAAATGACTCGAAAAAGACTAGAAAGACTCGATAAAAATTTGAAAAGAATTTAGAAAACTTATATAGAAAACACAATATATCACAAAACGGCATCGTAACATTGACATTAACTTAAACTAACGATTTCTGAAAGTTAGATTATATTTTATTTTTCAAATAACATGGTTAATCAAGTAAACAAACAGTTATAATATACGGTAAATTATGTAAACTTATGTGATGGTATAATAATTGTCAAAAAAAATTTACATAAAAATATTTAGGAAAGTTACAACTAATACAACTACTTGATTTAATATTAAACCATAATGTATAAAACATGATATACGTTTAAAACGTGATGCACAATACAAAATGAAATAACATAGTTGTACTAGTATATTTGAGTTGTACCGGTTTGCGCATAATTGTACTAGTTTTTTAGTTGTACTGGTTTGTACATAGTTGTACTTTAGCAGTGAAATCGAAAAAACTAGTTGTACCACATAAGATTTAAACTTACTTCAGTTGTACCACTTCTTTATGTGTATATGTCTTTGCCCCAATAAAATGAAATCATCAATTTTGTTAAAATACATTTCATGTATGTTTTCCAAAAATTATGTGTACAAAGAAGTTAACAAACCTTAAAAGTATAAGGTAGATCATGCAAACTTATGTGATGGTGTAAGAACTGCAAAAAAAAACCAGAAAATATTAAAATAATAAGGAATCTATCTAAATATTTACCAAAATGGTCATTTGATTGTTTTTTTTTCATATGGAATATCCAATGAAATATATAAATTTCAGAAAATGAATATTTTTACTAGTTATACCAATATCACTTGTATGATAAATAAAACATAGATGTACCAGTTATACCAGTTGCGTCAACTGGTTTACATTTTACACTAGTTACAAAATTTAAACTATTAATATTGGTTAACATATGATTATACCACTTGTTTATGTGTCCATACTATGTTTAACATATTATGGAATCATAAATTTTGTAAAAATATAATCAGTGTATGTTTTTCCAAAATAATGTGACTAAACAAATAAATATACTTTGTAAAAGTATGGACAATGTATGTTTTTCAAAAATAAAAGGGCTAAGCTAATAAACAAACCTTAACAATATAAAGTAGATCATGTAAATTTATAGGACGAAGTAATAATTATAAAAAATTATTAAATAAATTTTAAATTTAGTTGTATCAAACTAAGACAAATCAAAAATTGTAACTTGAACAACCCCACCTTGAAAGCATCCATCTGTAAACTTCCTATATATCTTAAGTAAAGTCTTAAAGAATGGAACTTTTTTTGCTACACCTTGACAAAATCATGCATGCTTTATACTTCTAACATAACATTCTTCCCACTATCTCCGCAAAAATTAGGTTGTAAGTTTCCTGACATTCTCATCTTCATCCCCTGTAACCAATGCTTCAACACCGTACCTAGCATTCAAAAACACCACCGCCGAAAGAGTAAGAGCACCATCTTATTGGAATTCAAAACATCAAACAGATTCAAACTCCTCTGCGTTAACTTCCTCAGCATTCCTATATTCCTGCTCGACTTCACCACGTTCTCCTCCACATCAACCATCAGAAATATGGTTTTCTCCTTCGGATCCAACCCCCATCTCTTCATCGCATCCAAAAACTTTTTCTTCCTAAACTAAACTTCATCGCATCTGTTTTGGGTAAAAACCTCTAAACTAAGTATTTAACGACAAAATCCTCAAACTAATTTTATTTAATGAATTAAATCCTATCATGTCATAATTACCATTACTACTAGTATATATTTAGTTTACAGGTTTATACATTAAGTAAACATAGTTGAGGGGTTTTTACCTTTAAAAATAAAAAAATCAATAAATTCAAAATTTTATAATATTATCTAAAAATTAGTAACTTATATTTTCAAAACTAGGATTTTTAATTTTTTTTTGTAAATATATGAGTTTGATGTGCTTTTAACATCAACATTATATATGTATAAATTAAATGTGTAAAAATCCATAAAATATAATAAAAATTATATCTTATCTAATATGTAATATAATTTTTATTATATTTTTATTATATTTTCTGGGGTTTTACATTTTTATTTTATACATATATAATGTTGATGTTAAAAACACATCAAACTCATGTATTTACAAAAACATTAAAATGTTAATTTTGAAAATTTAAGTTGCTAATTTTTAGATAATATTATAAAATTTTGAACTTTTTTATTTATTTTTATTTTTATTTTATTTTTAAAGGTAAAACTCATCAATTATTTTTAATTAATATAGAAACTCCCAAACTAAAAATTTACCGGTATTAATGGTAATTATGACCTGATAAAATTTAATTTATTAGATAAAATTAGACTGGAGGTTTTTTTCGTTAAATATTTAGTTTGAGAATTTTTACCTAAAATAAATTTAGTCCGAGAGTTTTAACATTGAAATCCTAAAATAAACTAAGTAGTTGGTAGCATTTATAAAATAATGATTAAACTTTAACGAAAAGATATTTATATAACCTCTAAACAAATAATATTTGTAAAGGTTAACATCATTGGATATGATTTGTTTTTAGGACGGTGGTTAAATAAATTTCTCTTCCTCATTGAATTGGCATCTCATCATGGACCCTACTTAAATAAGCTGGATCTTATTAATTCTGATGTATGTGTATGACACCATCACCGATATATATTTATATTCTAGGATCTGGCGCTGAATATGATTTACTTGTGATTTATATAACTACTAGGTTAAGATTGGCGCTTTGCGCGGAATCAATATTATATATAAAAAATATTTTATGTATTAAATAGTTTTACATATTATGAAATAATAAATATATATTAAATAATTAAAAGTCAGTAACTATTAAATATATAATTAAATTGGTGCGAACATATGAATCAATTTTATTAATCAAAAAAATATTTTTTTTATATTTGATATGATATGTAATTAAATTTAAATGATACTAACATAGATAATATATTTTAGTATATTTTTAATATTAA
>NC_027755.1:33163959-33164384 GCF_000695525.1 Brassica oleracea var. oleracea | reverse complement strand
TATAACAAAATTTTCATTGTGGGATTAACAGTTTTAGTAATTTATAATTTAAAAAAAATAAGTTATCAATGATCGTTCAAAACTTTTATCAAAAAAATTGTTCAAAGCAAAATTTGAAACTAAAATATTGTATTTTATATGGTTTATATTTTAATTTAAAATGATATATATATTAATCTTAATAATTAATTAAATTAGACTTTTTACTTATATAATTTTTGTAATCATTTGTATTTTGTCATAACAAAAATTTTAAACCATGGATCATAAAATTTGAATGTGAGACTTTAACAGTTTTAGTAATTTATAGCCGTTTGTAAAAATTTAAAATATAACATATACATAAAAATCTATTTTTTATTATATGGTTATTGTGGTTGTTTAATTTATTTAATAGTTTAAAATAAAGCAAATATGATAGAAAA
>NC_027755.1:33138089-33161388 GCF_000695525.1 Brassica oleracea var. oleracea | reverse complement strand
AAAAAAAAAAAAAAAATTGATGGCATTTTCGTAAATTATATGAACTTGTGGGGTGAATAGGGCAAAACCAATTTTCAAAAAAAAAAGAGGTTAGTTTTGTGTTTGACTTTAAGTTATAGGTCAATTCTGCAAAAAGCCCAATTTTATTTAAGGAAATAATAAAGTACATTAATGATGAATTTATTGTTAGTTTAATAAAAAGCTTATTATATAATTAGATGGACCAACATATTTCTCTAATGATTCTAAGAATCATTTTAGTGATGACATGTGGATACAAAAAGAAGTTGTAATGTTCTCAAATAATATATAAGAGATATTATGTACTTCAATATATTTCACTATTAGCTTACACGCAACCGAAGAAATCACATGCTAAATGAGATGTTGTATGGGTTACAACTCCAACTGAAATTCCTATTGCTAAAACTTGTGTAAGATTCAATCATAAGTGGATCTTCTAGAGTATCACTGAACAATCGAGAACTAACATAGATTTAAAGATCACAAACAAAAATAATCAATTAAGAGAGAAAAATATATATTTATTAGACACTTAACTCTCTAATACTCTCTGCATATCCCCTTTGTATTCAGATGTTGGCATGGCCTATGCATTTTTGACACATAATGTCATAGTAGCGTCAATACTCTCTACATATTTTTGTCATTTCCTTATGAATTGTATCGTGAATGCTTTGTTTGTTAGATAATTTTAATGTCTACAATTGATTTCAATGTTACAATATTTGATGGGATATAAAAGTAAGTAAAATTCTTGATTTTTTAATGGAATGTTAAATTTATTGATCATAAAAAAAAGTTATTTACAAATAAAACCTATAAGCAAAACTTGCAAGTTAACAAACTCCTATCTTTGTCCAATGTGGGCACTAAACCAACATTGTAGTAGACACTCAAGCCTTTTCTTCTCATGATACCGAGTAGATATAATCAGTTGCCTAATGGTTTTCTCAATCAATCTTGCAAGCTGATTTACTGGTCGACTTCTCTGTGTATGTCTTCTTTTATCTCTCGCGCCAAATATAAGAAATTCTTGATGTAAGTTTGAAGGAAATATAATCATCCTGAATATGAGATAACAATAATGGATTGCGGTTGAAGGACCAGTTAGTTAGTGTATAATTGAGTTAAGGAGTGTCTCAATACTTTGGTAATATTTGTTTTAAAAATGTGTGCGATTCGTATCATATCTGTTGTGTTGGGCCGAGTTCAGAATGTTTATTGATAGTATGTATCACCTAGGGCCATATGCAGCATTGGATTAATAAGTTTGTTTAGGTGTGATCCTTTTGTTATATAAATTATTTTGTTAAAAAAATGTTCCCTTTGTTCAGTGGTCTGATTGATTACTTGTTCTTTAAGATAATTTGTATTGTTACGTGAAACAAAAGTTAAGGTAAACGCTGAGGAGAATGATCTAAAAGGAAAACTTGAATGAAGAACATAGCTGCATTATTATTGTAACGTAAAATTTGTATGAAAGCGTAAAAAATCAAGGGTCATATTGAAGAAGTAGCATGCAGACATGGCTGCAGGAGTACAATTATAACTATTTTAATTTTTAGAAATCATATATTTGTTTCACCACTCAAATATTGACGAAAATATTTTTTTTTTCACTTTGTTCTAATATTTTTCCCCTTTTTGGTCTTCATAGTAAATATAGTTAACTTTTGGATGATGATTAAAAAATGATTTTTTTATATATAAGTATGTTTATTGAAATTGTGATACTTCATTCTTTTATATTTTTTTTGAAGTTAATTTTAAACGATTAATTAAATAAATAACTGATTAATTACAATTAAAATTATACTAATTAGATAGACAACATTAAAACCTAATATTAATTGTTACAATTTATAAACATTCTTATTTGAGTTTTGTATACGTTATAAATTTGAAAACTAACTAAACTAATTAAGACTAAGAAATAAATGATACTGGTTAATTTTGAAAATATGATTTTTACACTAAATTTATTAGATACAATTGATTAATTTTATACTAACAATTAACTATTCTTTTTTAAAATTTTAGATACTTTAATTATAATTAAAAATTAATTAATTTTTATATATAGATTCTAAAAACATTAATTTACCATACACTTGGATTGAATAATATTTTCTTATTGAGTTTTTATATTTTAAATTGAACTTTTAAACTTTATTATACATGTATTGATATAAATATATTCATAATTTCTGTTAAATAAATGATATTATATTTTGGATTAATATAATAATATTTAAATTTTAAAATTCGTTTTAATTTATTCATATGTATGTAAATCATAAAAGATATGAAATAAAATTTTATATTTATTTCAAACTAATTTTTATTATTTTTAAATCATTAAAATTAAATTTAACTAATGTTATAAGCATATGGGTAATGGTTTTATTATCTTTTCTATTATTGTTTTTTTGAATAATATTAAACTTCGAAAATATTGAAAATATTTATAAATGCGTCTAATTAAATTTATTAATTATAATATTTGTTAGTAAAGTTGTGGTTCAATATTTAGTTATAATTTAAAATTTTAGTTGCTTTCAGTTTTAAAATGTATAAATAATTTTAGAATATTTAAATTTCATGGAGACTGGTTTCATTAAGTTACAGACTTAGACGTGTGTTTCATTATCCTATGAAAATTTGATTTTGCTTTTTTTTTGGCCTAGCTTCTTTTGAGCTTTCTACCAATATGTACACTTAATGGATTCTAAAGAATGAATGAGTGGTTAACAAAAGAAAAACAATTATAGTCTTTTTCAATTTACCCCATTGAAACAAATAATTTATCGGTGAAAAGCAAAATTCATCACCCTAATTTTAATTTGGAAACCCTTTTTCCGCCGTTAAAAATAAGCATACAACACAAATATCTCTCTCCTTCCAATGGATTAATCGAAACTCCACTTTTGCCAAGTACCCCTCTCCGCCTCTTCCTCAACTTCATTTATTTCCTCTGCCGTGAAAATTCGACGGAAAAATATTTCTACTTCCAAGTTCATCCTCATCATCATCGATGTATCCTTCATTATACTCCTACTCATAACCCTCATTCTTTAATCCCCCGTGTCCAAATCCTCGCACAACCGTCACAACACACCGCACCAACCTCATCTGGATACTCCCTCACCTCCTCTTGTCACTCAGATCCGCCTCGCATGTAACGCCACACGTTTCTCAGGCCACTGCTTCTCTTCACACAGGTCGGATCCCTCTGATCCTAAACCGGTCCATATAATCCACTCGGAGATCTCCGTCTGAAATCCGGCCAGTGGAAAATCAAATCTGTTTTGTACTGCTCACAAAGAATAATCACTGCAGCACTGTACCGAATTGACGGACGTCGCTGTGATGAGCGGAGAGGTCATAGATGCTCGTGTGTGGATGGGGGCAGCTCTGGCTTACCATTACGATTTATTATCAAGTCTCAAAACTGGCAATAACACGAAGCAACTCGTCAACACCATCACGTTAAACTCACCAGATTTTTTGGAGAGCTTAAAATTGAGAAGCTTGAATTGATGAACTTGAGGGTATAGAACATACCTTTTTATAGTGGGAGATTCAGAAGAAAGAATTAATCGGAGATGCATTCAAGGAGAAATCGTGGTAGGAGTGGGGAGGATTGGTTAATGCGTGAGTAAGACGTAGTTTGGTTTCATTGAGATTTTGTAACGCCGGTGAGGTGAATAGATAAAAAATTCTATCGGCGATAAGAGTTGATGGAGGTTACAGAGAAACCGAGAACGATGAGTTTTGCTCATTTGGAACACATGTCAAACCCATAGAACTTGACTTTCTGACCTGAAATCTGATGTGGCATCACCAGTAGAGAGCAAAACACTCTTCTATATAATAAGATTTTCTCTAAAATACAAATTTTTATTATATAAATATTTTTTTCTCAAATAACGACTATTATAAAAATGACAAAAACGAGAAAGCAAACAAGGATCATGAAGATCCTCGTACTATAAAGGTTGAGACAGTTCTCATTTAGATATTTTGAATCTCTACATGTCAAATTGATGCTTCATAAATCGATAATAGCAGTGTCAGTGGCAGCTTCATGCATGAGAGACATGAAAATAACCTCGATCCAGAGACGAATTACTCAGATCTATTAGACATGACTACGAACCAGATGGACTGGCCATCATTCGCATCAAAAATTGAGTTGTTCAAGAGACTACATGAAGACTTCGAGAATGTGAACCTAATTCATATTCCTCAGAGTATGAATGGTCGGGCGGACTCGTTAGCGAGATGATACACTAAAATTGAGTCTTTGTCTATTGTAAAATTAACAATGGTAATTGTAATATTTTAGATTCAATTCCAGAGGACCGTTTACACTTTATCTTTATAGGTTTAATATCAAATTAAAACAATAAATGATTTAAACTAAAAGGAAAGCATGACAAGCAACTAACATGATTTGGTTGAGTTTTCAGATTATTAAGGGTGCTAACCTAGAGTGGTTTAATCGGGTGTCAAACAGTTGTGAGCTAAACATTTATTCAAGTTCAATTAAAAGACGAGTCTAAAACTCGCACGCGAATAGATCAGCCCACTCTCGTGGAGCTTCACCTTTTGTCGATCGATCTCAGTACCTAAACTGTCGTTTAGACTGAGATGCGATGAAAAACATTATAGATCAAGTCCGATTTGTTCACAATACACCCTGACATCTACTTTCGCTTGTTAAGGATGGAAAACTCATTCATGTTATCTCTAGCAACCTATTAAACTTTTGATGAATAAATTAAGCCTAATTCATACATTAAGTTGATTATTTCAATACAACCTTAAGGTGTAATCATGAATGAAGACATTCGATTTATCAACTTATTTATGTTTAGCTCAAATATCTAACACCCTAACACCCTAGACTAAGCAAGCCGACTACTCATCCATAATACAAGAAAACGCAGAGATCGAGATTGAATAAAACATGGAATACAATTGCAAATAACTAAGAATTAGGGTTCATGGAATTCTTCTCTAAATCGAGAGAGATGACCTTCTCCATTACAAGATAGCAAGTAGCAAATCACAGCTATGAAAAATTTCTAGACTCTCGTTTCTCAAGCAAAACTAGCTTAGAAAATAGAGGAAAAGAGAAAAAGAATATATATGAGAGTCGATGGCGGCTCAGAGGAAAAGATGGAATTAGTAGGGTAAATCCCGAAATATCTTAGAAGTTTCCTTAAAAATCTCATTCGCCAGAGCGACTGCTCCAATTGAGATCGGCTGGTCCGCATAAGATCGGATGCTCCGCCAGGAATTTTCCAAGTTTCACGCTTTTCTACATAAGTCCCTCCAAAAGCTTTTCAACGTACTCCGGACCTGTAATAACTCAAAAAAACTAGAAATACTTGATAAATATTTGAAAAAGAATTGGAAAACATATATAAAAAGTGTCAATATATCACAAGAGAAGCAAGAACGAGAGGTTATATTTTTTCACGCATAGATTAGATACGGATAGACGGATGTGCTCTTCGAAGAATCGGCTCATTTGACCAACACTTAATCTAGTTTAAATGGATAGCTGACAAAAAAAATTGAGTTGCGCTATCTTTGTAATAATTTTTTTTTTCTTTAGAAATAAAAATAGAGATAGGTTGAAAATGGTCTAGGTGTATTATACAACAATAAATTTAAATAGTTTTTCTTCTGTCACGAAATCGAGCTAAGTCATGTTTTTAGTTTCAGGTGACAGTTAAGGTTATTTTAATAAGCAAACTAGCAGAAAAAGTACTGTATGCATATGTTGTTGGTAATTTTTTTTTAACTTCAGACATGTACATGTGTGTGTGTGCATACACAATATTTACATATTTTCACAAACCTTTATTGTTTAATTTGGAGCATCTAAACTTAGGTCCAACTAACTTTCAAAGAAAATTGTACCGACAACTAATATGGCTTTAACCTTCCAAATAAAGTATAAAGCATGGTTTCATCTCCATATTTTCAAAGTTTATATGCGGCAAGACGCATATGTTAAAAGAATATGTGAAATACAAAAAATAAGACAAATAAAAATTTTCATCAGAAAGGACAAATAAATTTTACATTTTATGATCAGCTAAATTGGTATAAATTAAACGAACAAAAACTATCAAATTGTTATAAATGAAAATAAAAATAATAAATAAAATGGTTTTAATTTATTATATTCCAAATTCATAATCCTCACTGTTCTGAACTAAAAATAGTTGTATATAGATTAATTAAAACCCGACTTGTATATAACCATAACCATTTTTTTTTTGGCAAGGATCAATCTTATATAATTTTTTTTTTTTTATTGCAAGAAGTTCTGGGTGGAAATTCATAATCCTTTAAGGTCAAAAACAATAGTCAGTTGCTAAATTCTTTTTCCACGTCTGACAAAACTCGAATCAGACACGTCTACTTTTAGAGTGTAAAAATTTAGTAGTAAACCATATCGTGGTGGTCTAGTGGTTTCCAAACCACTAGGGAAGAGTTGGTCTGTTGGTCTAGGCAAGAGATGGATTTCCTTCTAATGCGAAATCATTAGTTCCATTTACGGCCACACATATATTAGCTCATTGTTTACGGTCCATTTGAATACTCGGAAGAAGATTCATCTATGGGTTGCACCTCCCACCCAAGAGTTATGTCTGGTTCTTTAATAGATCTAGGTTTAACCCTGTTTTTGTCGAATAAAAAACTTTACTAGTAGAACTATCATCTCCGGATTATGTTACATAGCTTGACTTGAGGAAAAAAGGTCATAGTATAATTAACCACTTAAGAAGGTATGTACGACTTGTGTAAGAACTTCAATTGAGATGCCAGTGGTTAGCCAAGGTGTGTGCTACTTGATTAATGCAACACCTTTCACGTGAGTTGAAACCATATTTTTTGTAGCTTTGGTGTTCAAAACTTATGTCTTTATTAAACAGACTATCAGTTCCATAACCAATCAAGTCGGAAATCGAAAACGAAAAACTGGTTCAGATTTATTTCTTTTTTAGCTTCAAATTTTTCTTCTTAGGATCCGAATGGTAACAGCAGATTTTGGTACGGATTTTAAGTGCAGTCCAGTGCAACAGCGGTTCATGCGTTTTGCGGATCAAGTGTGGTTTTAATAAAAAATATAGTGAGGTTTTGATATAAATTAAATATATTGATACAACAAGAAATTAAATTTGTTTGTTTACTGATAATGTCAAACTATTTTGTATTTTATCATTTAAATACTAAAATTCATTAAAAATAAAAAAAAAATCAAGTTTATATATGTATATATATATTTTTTTCATTCGATTTTTTGGATATCTATTTTTTTGTAGTACGCTATGAAAAACTATTCAGCTTTACTATATTTTGATATGAAATTCCTTTGAAACCACTTAGGTTGGGTCAAATTCTTGTATCCACTCAAGTTCATTTTTTAAATATAGAATTGTTTAGATATTCAGGTTGGGTTTGAGTTCGGGTACGGGTGGAGTCGGATTTTATTCGGTTCCTATATGTTAATTATAATATTCTGAATATTTTTTATATAGTTATAAATTAATAAAATAGAAATTCAAAATATCTGGACAACTATGGTTAGTATTACAAACATAAATGACATACCCATAGTTACGTGATGGTTTTCAAGCATTAATTAGTTCTTTGTTAAACACCTTGTGGTAGTGGAGATTCTTTTTAATCCATTTAAATGAAATAGAAAATGAACATAGAATTTTGCAAAAGAATTACAAATGAACACAAAATAAATGAAATATACAGAAATCACAAGATTTATTGTATAAAAGACAGGAATTCTATTGAGGGTGAATTTGTGAAATGACCAAGTTTGTGAAAGAAATTAAGTGCATAGCACTGATTTTGACATAATATATTATCTAACAATTGTGCTTCATTTCCACCAATTTTAGCCTTGATTCATATAAGTTGCCGGTGGCTTAAAGATGTAGAGATGACGTTGACAAAATCCAAGTGTGGCAAATAATTAATACAAATTGTCACCAACAAAAGAAAGATAATACAACCACATCACATACATAATTAATAACCACAAACATTTCATTAATTATACTTCATATTACCAAAATAATATAGAATATTAATTATACATCAACCTTTAAATCTAGATACTAAAACTTATCTCAATCTGAAACTAATCTCTAAACACTAAACCTTAAACCCTAATCACTAAACCCTAAATCTAAATATAAACCATAAACTCAAATATAAACCTAAATCTACCTCCAACTTTTAAATACTAACCCCTAAATGTATCACTAAACCCAAACTCAAATGTAAACTATATTATATATTTATAATTTTAAAATAAAATTAAAATCTGAAAAATATATATAATATTTTGTGATATTTAACTATACTATATGAAGATGGAAAATATCATACTAAACTCTAAACCCAACCCCTAATTACTAAACTCTAAACCCTAGCCACTAAATCCTAAATCCAAATCCAAATCTAGCCACTAAATCCTAAACCCACATCCTAAACCCTAGCCACTAAATCCTAAACCCAAACTCTAAACCCAACCCCTAATATTTTCAAGTACTATACATACATAGTATAGACATTGTGTAAAATAGTATACAAATGTTTATTCTATTTATATTAGTTGAGCATCGTATGCAAAGTAGTACAAGAAAAAATAAAAGTATTTGTTGATGAAAAAGACGTTCTTGAACTAGACATGATCCTAACATTGTCAAACATTTAAATGAAACTAATTTTATATTACGAGCAATCATACAAAAAGACATAGAATAGAAATATAAAATTTGAAGACATGACATATAAACCCTAAACTTTAAACTCTAGTTTGAGAAGGAAATTACTAAACCCTAAACCCTAAATCCAAATATAAACTCTAAAAACTAAACTCTACTCACCCTCTTAAATACTAAAACCCTAGACATACCCCTAGTTACTAAATCTAAACCCAAATAACTAAAGTATAAAACCAAACAAAATCTATATAATATGTTGTCAATTTTCTCAATGTACACGACATAGTATGGAACGTCTATAAATAGTAGAGAAGTACTGGTCCACTCTATATACATTTGCCAAATGACCAAGTTTGAGAACGAAATTACTAAACCCTAAACACTAATCACTAAATCCTAAACCCAAATATAAACCCAAAACCCTAAAATATAAACCCAAATCTCAAAATCTAATGCAAACTTCAACTTCACCACCATTCCTCTAAATAATAGAATTTAGATTTTTAAACTAGAATTGGTAATAATTAATATTCCAAATAATCAAATTTGTTCAACATTAAAAAACTGAATTTCTTATTACAATCAATTACACAAAATGACAGTGAAAGTAACTATCGAATTTGAAAACATGGCATGTTATTACATTTTAAGGAATAGTATAGCATTTCGTCTCAAATAGTATGGTATGCTTACACAAAGAGCTACCCTAAAGAATATATACTATACTATTCATTTCACCGAATATAGTATAGACGGAGAGTTCATCTTCTTCAATTCTTCTTTCTTAAGACATGCTGATACACATTCACTTGGCTCACTCTCATTATTCTTTACCACCATATAGAGATCGTCTCCATCTCCTTTTTTTTTTCTGACACAGCGACACTTTACAGATCCGCCGTCGTTATTCTTCACCAGTGGATATCTATCATGGATCTAACTCTGATGCGATAATCTCAATCTCATTTGCAAGATTTAAAAACGAAAACAATATGAAAACAAAAGCATGATTGTGAGAATCAGTGAGTTAAGAGAAAGAGGAAAAAAATGAAAGAGTTAGTGTTACGCCTTCATTGTTGCCTCTTTTTTAGTACAATTGATTGTTTTTCTCGTGAGAAGAAATCAATTCAAGAAAAAATTTGGGAAGAATAATGTCACCTTCCGTAAAGTTATCAAAATAAAGTACATATGAGAGAATGTGTGATTTTTAAGGGTCACACGTTACTTTTGAGTATTATTATTATTATTATTATTATTAATTTTTCTTTATTTTTTTCTTGCAAATTTCAACAGGTTGTATGTGAGGACAATATGACATATTATGTATAAAATGTAGAGTGTATAGGTAATGTAAAATTTTTGGTTAGCCTTTGAATTATAATTTGTTTGATGGTTATACAAACCAATTTAGTTTCTATTAATCTGCTTGGTAGTGGGTGAGGGACTACGAAAATGTGGTCCAAGAGTTATTAGAGCATCATCAGAGCATCAGCATTAGATATAAAATATTAGTATATTTTACTTTTAATTAAATTATAAATACAAATAAAAAAACCAATTAAGAGAAGACATATGTAAAAAAAAGCTCTCATAAAAGTAGTAGTGTCTCTCGTACGAGAGCAGCTGAACAATTTTTAGCTTCTGTATTTCTATCTCTCTCATCTTTCTTCTCTTTTTCTATTTAATTAATCTAAGAACACATGTGAGAACACATGCATTGCTGAAGTTCTTAGCGGTCATTTTCTTAAAACTAAGAGGATGTTTACGGGGGAATTCTTTGGACGAGGTTATTAGCATAATATAAGAATCGTCTCTTAACTTTTAATTAAGAAAAACTAAGAACCGACTATTAAATAAGAGTTTTAAGAGATGGTTTTTAGTTTTTCTTAGTTAAAGTTAAGAAACAGTTCTTATATTACGTTACTTCATCTTAAAAACCCTGCAATAAACATGGTCTTAGTATTATATCTATAATTTGATTAAGTAATAAAATTTAAAATGCATGATAAAACTATGTGAATTAAAAGAAGACACGTGGTTTCATAGTTTCTTAATTGTAGTGGAGAGTATCTTATCTGAGGGGGAATTCTTTTATTTTTATGTTTTTCTTTTTCGTTCTTTAATCGTTTACTACATTTCCAGCTAGAAACTTCTCTAAAGAAAGAATTGTCAAAAAAAACGCAACAGTTACCTTAAAAAAAAAAAGCAAATTACAGCTAAAATGTTTGATTGGTAGGTGAAAGCGGTTTTCGAAAAACGCCTTTCAGTTAAGCACTTACAAATGTTCCTCATTCGTGACCTTAATTTTACCGATACAATGTTCACGGTTAACTTTAACAAAAAGACAGAAAAATAACTAAAGAGAATCATCTTCTCCTCTTATCAACAACGGCTATCGTTATGGGAACCTCGACACGTGCTATCATCTGTCGGACGCAATATTCAGTCACAACCACATATTGATTGCCACGTTATCTTGGCTCTCTCAATGGTGCCAAATGGCACTCCTTCAATGGTTTGATTTTGACAACTACGATTGCTACTTGTCTGAATCATAGATCTACTTTATTACATTGTATACCAAAAAAATTAATTAAAAAAAAAAAAGAATTTGCCGAATTCATTTTTGAAAGGATTTGTCTAAAATTTCTTTTTTTGTCTAAAATTTCTTAACATTAAAAAGTGTTGCCGATATAAAATACCTTATATAATTATTTCTTAGAACTTATTTTGATCTTGTCATCGTTACAAAAGTAAATAAAACTAGCCCTTTAAAAAAAAAAAAGTAAAGAAAACTCATAGTTAGCTTGTTAAATATTTGCATGGAAGTAAATAATCCTAAAATCATTTATCTCGCGATATCCTTTTGTTTCCGTCTAGTGAAAGTAAACGTGTAAACTATAATACTAGTATACCCTATGTGAATGCGAATTCAGTATTTGAGAAAGAATTATAAATGTTTGAAGATATGGCTTTGGTAATGAATCTGAACTGAAGATTTGAAGAATTATTTATAACTTTTTTTTTTTTTTTTTTTGAAAAAGGGCATAGAATTATTTATAACTTAACTGCATACAATCACAAAAGTAACCATGGTTTACTCCAAAAGAATTATTTATGTGAACGGAGAACGCATTCCTACAAGAAAAAACACATGTGAACTTGTTAACGTGAAATTTTGTTACACGTTCAAATAAAATTATTGCTTATACGATATATTTTCCTTTCTCTTTCTTAATGATAGGTATGATCTTGACCAAAGAAGTATTTTATTAAAGCCTTCAGCCACATGTCAAAATGATGATATTGTTGTGCATGTTTTTTTTGTCAACTTTGTTATGCATGTTTAAACATAGTACAACTACCATATAAACTGCTGAAATTCTATATAATATTAATCTTTTTTTTTTTTTGAAACATATATAATCTTAGTCTTGAAAACTAAAAATAATAATTGCGAAATATTATCAGTAGTTAGATGATTAGTTCACATCGAAATGAAATACGACTTAAACTGAAAGAGACACGAGCCAATTCGTGTCATAGCCACAATATTTGGACATATTTTAGCTTAGTCCAAAATATTTGCAGGTCGGTAATCATTAATTATTATCTTTTGAGCAAATAATGAAATTTCCTACATACTTCTTTCTTTAATCTCAGGCCCTACACCACGTAGTACACTAGCACATACAGTAACCCAAACAAATATATAAAGAGGCCAATATCACAGACGCAGAGATACCAGGAGAAAAAAAAAAGATAAATAAAAAAATCCAAAAATCTTCTCTCCTTATCGAACTTCAAGAAACTTCCAGGATCTGGTGAATACCCATGGAAGAAGGAGACGCTTTCAATTGCTGCTTCAGCGAAATTAATAGTGGCATGTCCATGAATAAGAATAAGAAGAAGATGAAGAAGAGCAATAATCAGAAGAGGTTTAGTGAGGAACAGATCAAGTCACTTGAGATTATATTCGAGTCCGAGACGAGGCTTGAGCCGAGAAAGAAGGTGCAGGTAGCTCGAGAACTAGGGCTGCAACCAAGACAAGTGGCTATATGGTTTCAGAACAAGAGAGCTCGTTGGAAGACTAAGCAGCTTGAGAAAGAGTATAACATTCTTAGAGCCAACTACAATAATTTGGCATCACAATTTGACATCATGAAGAAAGAAAAGCAAGCTCTGGTCTCCGAGGTACATTCTGATCAAGTATATTTATACACAAAAAGATGTGGAAATTGATTATATTTATCAAACTAAAATTAGAAAGGACAATAAAAAATTGATTTTAATACTCGGAACACATCCATTTTTCTTTCTTTTTATGTAAAATATATCTATATGTTTTGTAAAATCAAGTAATAGATAATATGTTTTCTAAAAATTTATATTTACACACGGTTTTTAAAATCAAGTATAACTTACTCCTGATCGGAAAATCAAATATGTAAGTTGGTTAATTCAATGTTTCAGTCTTCAGAGGAAGATCAGAATGATAAAAGCGTCAATAAACACAAATGATTATTGAAGCAAAGAAAAAAGCCTACATTATGTGGAGTTTAATTAAAATCTCTATTAAATTTGCAGTTGCAGAGACTAAATGAAGAGATGCATAAGTCAAAAGAAGAAAGACGTGATGAGTATTGTGGTGAACAAAGAGTGGCTCTTAGCAGTACCACAAGGTCAGAAAATGGAAAGTGTGAGCCAGAAGTTAGGATAAATCAAGGGATTGTTCTGTGTAATGATGACATTAAGACAGAGTATTTTGGATTTGAGGAGTCTAAGCATGAGCTCATGAACATTGTGGAGCAAGCTGATGATAGTTGCTTGACTTCATCTGATAACTGGGGAGGCTTCAACTCTGATTCTATCTTAGACCAATCTAGCAATTACCCTTGGTGGGACTTTTGGTCATGAACAACTAAGTGAAGAGAACGAGTGTGTATATACTTCTGTAGAATGTGTTAATAGAGCGTGTTAAGATAAATAATAATTTTTCTTTTTGCATCGTATTTTTCTTTTTGCATCGTTATGTATTATATTTGATTTTACAAAATTAGAATGAATCTCAATGGAGAATAAAAAATGGTCTTTTTATTTTGAAGAATCAAAGTTACGAGTTTGGCTAGTTTCGTGCCAAACCGTGTTTCTATCGGTTGTGTTTTCAACTCTTCCTTTTGTTTCCAAAAACGATCATGGACCTATAAACAATAGGTCCATTATAAAAGAAAAGCCTGTAGTATAGCCCATGTGTAAATCCTTAATTAAACGAGGCCTGCGTTGAAACAAGTCAAAATGTCATCATAAGACAGTGAAACCCTAGCTTATGTACCAATGCCATCGGATTAGTTGATCAGTTCTATGATCGAAAAATGGCATCAGTTCTATTTTCTTTTTATCTTCGAATCAATTCGAAATCTTGGATTACTGTTGCATCAACTCGTATTTGGATAGATAAATGAGAGAAGTATGAAAACCACTATTAAAATCTAAACTTGCATATTTTGACGTGACAAGATTTTTACTCCCAAAAGAAGCAAACCTTTATTGAATGAGAATATATCTTTGGTTGCCTTTTGTACAAATAGAAATAACAGAAAGATTGGTGGTGGAGAAATGAGTAAGTTTTTTTTTTTTTGCCAAGGATGTGAATATCATATAAATATAAAAGATGTTTGTAAACTTTACAAAAAACTAAAACTAGACGAGGTGCACTTTGGCAAAAAGGAATAAAAACAAAGTGAAACCCATATGAGAAGAAGATTTTCTAGACATTTCTTAGCCATGATAGCATAAGTGTTTTGAAGCTCTTCTTGATTTTTTTCTTCCCCAAGATCGTGTCTCTAATGTTGCGGTCTATGAGCTTGTAGATCGTTGGAGGAGTTGAGGAGATTCCCTGGTGCAGGTGTTTTTTCCGCTCTGCCCAAATGTTGTAGATAGTTGCATGAGCAACCAACTTCTTGAGAATCAAAGGAGTAGTTAAGTCCTTTAGAGAAATTCATTCAATAAAAGAAGTCCAAGTCATGAAGGCTGAATGTGTATAGCCCAACCGTCGAAGAACCAGTTTCCAAATCTGTTCACTGATTTCACAACTCAGAAGAAGATGATCTCTTGTTTCCAGAGCTGAATCACAGAGACAGCAGCTTGTAGAAGTCCCTAGACCCCAGCTTGATAGTCTCACCCGTGTAAGCATTCTATCATTATGCGCAATCCACATAAGGAAAGCGTGACGAGGCGTGGCCATCTTGAACCATACACTGCTGGACCAAGAGACTAACGGTGCTCTGTTTCGTAGCTCTTCCCAAGTACGAGAGGCAGAGTAACGAGGCATAGGATCACCATCAATAACTCAGTGAAACACATCATCATCCTGAGAGAGTGAAGGAAGAATAATACCCGTGAGATGAATTTGAAGGCTTTCTGCTGCAAGAGATCGAGCGACTCTCAGTCGCCAGCGATTGTCATCACAAGTATCAGCAACTGAAGCATATAAAGGAATGCAGAGTTCTCTAGGGCCCGAGTCGCCAAATAATTCAATCAAGCGACCAAGAGGGGTCCAAATGTCCCACCAAAAGTATTAATTCACGCATAATACACATATAAATTGGTTAATAGGTAATATTAAGTAGATTAATTGATTGTTTCTCTACATTGATAACAACTAGGTAAATATCCGCGCTACGCCGCGGTGTTTTGTCTATGTTAAAATCTCTAAAAAAGTGTTACATTCGAATAATTATTATTTATTTAAATTTAATGTTATTAATACTTTTTGTGAAAATTGTGATTAGTAGATATCAATAGATTTTGGTTTTGTATTTTAACTTTTGGCAATTTTTATTATTTTAATTTTAATTTTATTATATATTTTTTAATTCGTTGCGCAAGTGATTTTTTGTATTTTTTTTTGTTTTATGCATGCTATTAAAGTTTATTTTAGTTTTGATTTTTATTGTTATTTTGTATTTTGGGGAATACTTATGTTGGCATAACGAAAACACATAATCCGACATTAGAAATAACATAAGTACTAAAGAGGATCTAATTTTCTTGGACATATTTGGACAATCCATCATCTAAGTATTTAAGTGCAACATCATTCTCCTCCGGTTCTATCCAAGTAAGGAGTTATTAATGATAAGCCTCTAGCGACTTGAGCCCATGAGTTAACGAACTCCATAGCTCCAATACCATCGAACATACCCTCCATTTAGTCACCTACTATAAAATCCTAACAAATTAGATCTCATCCTAAAATCCTAAACAACAAAAAGATTGCTTGAGCGGGAAGAAAAGTAGTAAACCTGAGCAGTAACGGGAGGGACTTCAAGAATATTCTTGGTGTCTACAACATCATAGACAAGTTTCTCTAGTGTCTCAAGGTCTGGTTTCGTGATGTCGCCAATCTCATCCATTTTACAGTTTGTTTCAGCTTCCAGAAACACAACTCCTTCTTCAGTATAGTTCACAGTGAGTTTACCTGAAGTTCACACCATTAAAGATATTTTAGTCTGAGTTATAGAGGCCAAAACTGGAGTGGTCGTTAATTGTTTTCAAAAGTACCTACAGGACTTATGGTGAGACGTCCATCAAGAGGATAGTAAAGAAGTACTTGACTCAGAGACACAGAAGGCTGTCAACACAAGGAAGATACGGAACTGTAACTGAGAATAGTAGCCATGACATATGTAGGTGACTTACTTTTCGAGCTGTTTCTGAGTATACCTTGGGAACCAAATATGAGACTTAGAAAGCTACAATCAGAGGGCTCTTTAACCTGCAAAAACATAAGTTCATACAATATCAGCTTCCAAAAGCTGAGTTTGTTACATGGCTATAAGAAAACAGAATCCAAATGATGTTAAACAGAAACCTTTTAAGAAAATGACATGGCTGCGGTTTCTAAAGTTAAAGAGAACCTTACCGTATTTCTACAAAATCTCTCCGCGTCTGAAGCCATTGTCTTCACAAGGAGAATCATATACCATTTGGAGTTTCTTGATAGAAGATATCCACTTGTAAACGAACTAAACCTACGTCTGTTACTTGTCTCTATCGTTTTTTTTAAATTTAGAATCTTCATAGCTAATAATACTCTTCTCATCAAAGTCATTGCACTTGAACCATTTCTCAGGCTTACATGTTTCATACAAGATATTCTTTGATGGCTTTATCTGTTCCCAAGGAACAACATCACCAAGGCTAACCAACAATAAGAAAAATAGTAACCAGGTTTCAGAATACAAGTTAATTAAAGTATCTACTGGAACTGAGCAATGCCAAATTCACATAGTAACCATTAAGAAATAACATTATAGAAATATGAAGCTTAGATTACCTTAGTGTTTGTTGGGTCTGACTGTGGAGATGCTTTAAGCAAACGGAGCTTTCAGCTTTCTTACGTCCCAAAATTTCAGGGCACTGAGAGATATACAGAAAAAAAAAACTAAAGGATGTAAAAAACATTGCTATAAGCTATATGAAGTAGCAATACCCTTTACATGAACCTAATCAACGTTGTGAAAGTACCTATCTGGTGCTCCAGCAGTGGCAATTGTGATCTCGTCCTTGAGATAAAGCACAGAGGTAATGCTAGATGAAGCAGCCTGAACACACAAAGCCATTAGAGGCGAAGAAAGGAAAAATAGATTTGACGGGAGGAGAAAGGATCAAGAATAAAAACCTTGCGACGTCCAATTCCTTTTGAAAGAGGAGATGGATGAGCTCCTTTAACCATGCCAGTAGAGCTGTTTGAAGTCCACAACAACAATCAATATGGTTTACAGAAGCTTGCAACTAAGTTTAGACAAAAAGAATTACTTGATGCAAAACTCTTCTCTTAAAGAGCTTCTTTTACATTTTAAATCCCATAGCGCAAAACATCCATCCCTCGAACCAGAGACACTAAGAGCTAAAGCTATCCTGACTTAAAATATCAACATATTTAACACTAACACTCTCTGATCACACATACTCACCAAACAATTTTGCTAGGCTTTTCCGGTGACAGAGGAGGAGATAGTAACTTCTGTGAATCGAACCACAGAGAGAGTTCTCAACTGGGAGGATGGTACGATCCGTGATCCCGAGATCCGAAACCTAAACTGTTGCTGCATCTTGGCGATATCATTAATCCCGAACGCCAAAAATCGACAGTAATGGTTGAAAATTAACACCATTCAGAGCGGCTAGGGCTAGAGCTTGGATTCGTATTACAGCCGATCGATCATAGATCTTGTCGATTCGTATTTTTTGTAAACGAAGACTGGACAAAAAGAAGTTAAACACAATGGCAATGACATGGACAAACAAAATGTTTTCATTGCCTTTTCAACTTTTTTTCATTTATTGACATGTTACTTTCACAGGCTTTTAAAAAGGTTAGTTGTCAAACCCTGGAGAGTCTCTGTGTCATTATTGTGTTGATTCAAAAGTTCAAGATTCTTGAATGTTATTTTATTTTCTTGCTTTTTGTAGTGATAAAGATGGTCGTAATTTTTATCTACCAGGGGCAAGTCCCCGCGTATTGATTTTTTTCTTTTTTTACTGTATGTTGCGGAAGATTTCCTGCAGTTTGCGGAGTATCAATAGTTCAATACTATTAAATCTAGAACCTGTCCAGTTAATATATGTGTAGTCCAATTTAAAATGTAACTGAATCTGAAATATAACTGCATCAATTGATTTATTCATAATTATGTAGATAATTGAGTAACTGAATCTATAATTAACTAAAAGGGACGTAGGAAGCAGTTACGTAGACGAGTTGATCAATTATATTAGAAATAATCAGGACCCACTTTACTGAATTATCTGACCCACTAAATAATTTATATATATATATATATATATCTTCTTTTATCAAATAGTTAATCTGGTCATGGATTATAAATGGTGTATTCTAAAATTAAATATAAAATTCTAATTTAATATGGATCAGATCAATTGTATATCCTAATTATAAGAGATGTCATATTTATTTTAACTGAGATATAAATAGGTCCAAAACTTAAATGACAATTTTTAAAGTATATATATAAATCAAGACTCTAAATTAATAGAATAGATATAAAGTATATGTTTTTAATATTTAGTCACAACATAGTTAACGGGTTTTAAATAGGTTATTCGATTAAAAAATATTTATTAAATGTGATTATAATTAAGGTTAGTGAAAATCATATTTACCCATTTACATATATATAAGTATTATTTATAAAATATATTCTACGAGATTTATTTAACGGATTTTAAATAGGTTATTCGATTAAAAAATATTTATTAAATGTGATTTTACTTAAAGTTAGTGAAGATCATATTAACCCATTTATATATATATATATATATATATTTAACATAATATATTAAAAAATTTGTTCGGTTTTTGGTGTGGATTGAATTTGATATTAGTTTTCAGATATAGCACTCTAAGAACCGTTCAAGTATATAAATCATAATCGAATTTTAATAGAATAGATTAAACACAAATATAAATAAAAAAATAACACAAATATAAAAATTAAATTACTCAAGAAAATTAAAACAAAAAATATACCCGCCATTGCAAAAGAACCGATCAGAATCTAGTTTTCTTTAAAACTGTGCAACAGGTGTTGGTAGAATTGTGGCTATAACTGGTTAAGTTGTGTTGAGTTTATGAGTTTTTTTTGTAGTGTTCAAATGGCATCTCCCGATTATAAGATTACTTGTTTGCTGTTTGTCTAAAAATCGTAATTAATTTTTTGTTATGTGTTTTATATGTGCAACGGTTAGTTTTTTGTTTTGGTGTTTTTGTGTGTGCGAGGGAGGTAATTTAAATTAAATTGAAGAGTTAGTGATTGAAATTGCATCTATTACCGAAGGCCTATTAGGCTACTCTGTAGGAGTACGAAAGTGAATAGTTTATAACCGCCTATTTGACATAAGCAATTTGAAGTCCGTGTCTATTTTTCTTAGTAAGTTGTTTTTGTGTAAGGGTTTTATATTTGGCAAGGTATGTGACTATGTGTAATGTTCTTTTGGGCCGTAAATGGGCTAAAAGAAAATTTAATTTTCAAAGTTATTGGACGTTTACAAAAATAGGAGGAACGACATTTGGGCCCATAAGCGCACTTCGGTAGGGAACGAAACCGAATTAGTCTTGGTGATTTGGCGCTTTGCGTGGTGCCTTCGAGATTGTTTTTTCTTTTCGGTGATGAATACATCTATTGATTACGGTTTAAGTAGAATTGCAATCCAGATGGTTACCGGTTTAGCTCTAATAAGGTAATAATTGGAGTCGGTGTTTTTTTAAACAGTAGCGGTGGTAAAACGAATGGTGAGTTGCATACAAAGCTTATCCTTAGACAATTAGTTTGAGCAGAGTAAATTAAATCGAGTATAGGAATGGTACTGTTTTGGAACCATTGAGTCATGTTGACATGTCCAACGTTTATGTATTGTTGACGCCGTCTGGCATTGTGAAACTTTAGTGATTTTTAAAGAAGGTGACATTAGAAAAAAGCAAAGACACGCACTTGTTCCTTTATTATTGAAAGTCATAGTAATTCTTACACCAGTAAGAAGTAGTTTGTAGCAAATCAAAGGAAAAACCAAATTTCAAAATAGAGAAAACATATGAAAATTGAAAATTGAAAGGAGATGAAAGCTAAATGGGGTTGACGGTTAGATGGCCTTGCGGAAATCACTCACACAGGGGCGTTTGCGTTTGTTTTCGTCGGCTGCAGGACCTGGCAGACTTGGCTTCACCAACTCCCAGTGAAATCTTTTGCGCATCACCCATGTTGGTGGCAGATTCTGTTGCTTGTCCATCTTCCATATTCACGACTGGAGCTTGGTTGATGCTGCCACTCTAAGAAACAGTAGCACATGTGTTAATTTATATCAGCAAGTAAAAAAACTGTGAATACATAGATTATTCCACCTTTACCTAAGTGTCAAATAACAGGCCATCACTGATTAAGTGAAATTCTCCATTTTTCTATGTTTTTTCTTGATTCTCCGTTTTTCTTTGTTAATTGGGCAACATGAAGTCATTTTCTTAGGAGAATTCTAGGGTTTCGAGACAAAATAAGCTGAGAAAGCGTGTTGGTGATGCTTGATTCCACTCTCAACCCTCTCCTATTTATAGGATATAAGATGTTTTCGGTTTAAAAACGCATGAAGCTTTGATTGTAAAAGGAGGGAGACAGAGAGTTTGTTGGAGTTAATGAGTTAAATGTAAACTGAAGATTCATTGTATAGGTTACAGAAACATTGCACGGAAGGTAAGGAAGAGACGGACATGAAGATAAAGGGGAGGTCAAAAGTTGTTCTGAAAATCAGTTTTGGTGTTTTTTTTACGGCTAAGAGAGATATGTTGACTCGTCAAATATGGAGATGACTCCAAACCTAATCGACTTGAACCTTAAACGCAGAATTTTGTTTTGTTTGGGCTACAATGGGTTTGGAGATTAAAAACACGTTAACAATTAATGGAAATTCGACCAAACTCATATGCATTTAATAACCAAACCCAAACGCAATAACCAAACCCAATTCGAAGGTGGAATCCATAAATTTAAAACGCTTGCTGACGTGGACAGCGTAGATGGAGAGAAAACTGTCCTATTATTATATAGACTAGGAGTTAATCCGCGCTATGCGCGGGGTTATTTTGATTTTCAAATTTTAACTATATAGTTTTTTTTGCATTGTACTCTGAACAACAACAAAATTTTAAATTGTATGTTTGTGTGAATTTATATATTTCCTTAGGAAAAAACAAAAAACTATACATTTTTCAAATAGATGTTTAATATAGTTTTTCATTTCTTATATTTGTATATTTACTTTTTCTAAATTTCTTGATTTTATATCAATGATAATATTATGATATATATTTAATGTAATATTTTTATTTCTTATACTTAATTATTGTTGTCAAAAAAAATATAGTTAATTATTATTTATTTTACTATACATTTTTAGATTGATGTTTAATTTAGTTTTTTCAGTTTTAATATTGTATATTTACTTATTGTGTATTTTTTCTTATATTGTTTATTTATTAATTGTAATATTACGATAGGTGTTTAATATAATATTTGTATTTGTTAAATTGTATATTTACTTATTATTCATTTTACTAAATATTTTTTTCAGAGAGATGTTTAATTTAGTTTTTTAGCTTTTTAATTGTATTTTACCTATTGTTTATTTTTTCTTATATTGTATATTTATTTATTTTAATTTTCTTCCTTTTATACCAAATAATAGTATTATGATAGCGGTTTAATGTGATTTTTGTATTTCTTATATTGTATGCTTGTTTTACTTGTATTGTATATTTACTTATAAAATATGTGAAAATAATAAAAATGTAAAACTTTGAATTTTTTAAATAGATGTTTAATGTAGTGTTTCTATTTCTTATATTGTATATTTACTAATCTTACTCTTTTTCTTATATATCAAATTGTAATATTACGATAGATGTTTAATGTAATATTTTTATTTCTTATATTATATATTTACTTATTATTCATTTTATAATATATTTTTCAGATAGATGTATAATGTATTTTTTGGATTTCTTATATTGTATATTTACTTATTATTTTTTATGTTTTATATTTACTTATTGTTATATTATAATAAATGTTTAGTGTAATATTTTTATATTGTATATTTACTTATTATTTTTTATGTTTTATATTTACTTATTGTTATATTATAATAAATGTTTAGTGTAATATTTTTATATTGTATATTTACTTATTATTTTTTATGTTTTATATTTACTTATTGTTATATTATAATAAATGTTTAGTGTAATATTTTTATATTGTATATTTACTTATTATTTTTTATGTTTTATATTTACTTATTGTTATATTATAATAAATGTTTAGTGTAATATTTTTATATTGTATATTTACTTATTATTTTTTATGTTTTATATTTACTTATTGTTATATTATAATAAATGTTTAGTGTAATATTTTTATATTGTATATTTACTTATTATTTATTTAACTATACATTTTCAGATATATGTTTAATTTACTTTTTCCATTTTATATATTGTATATTTACTTATTATAATTTTCTTGCTTTTATATCAAATGCTAATATTATGATAGATGTATAATTTAATATTTATATTTATTATATTGAATATTTACTTATTATTTTTTTTTCGCTGATGTGAACCCTCTATGGAGCCTCAAAATATCTCTTTTATTAGTATATATTTCTACTATTGTATATTTACTTATTGTGTATTTTTTTTTTATATTGTATTTTTACTTATTTTAATATTATGATAAATGTTTAATATAATATTTCTATTTTTTTAATTGTATATTTACTTATTATTTATTTTTCTAAACATTTTTTTGACAGAGATGTTTGATTTAGTTTTTAATTTCTTAATTGTATTTTACCTATTGTTTATTTTTTGTTATATCTTATATTTACTTATTTTAATTTTCTTGCTTTATCAAATGATAATATTATGATAG
>NC_027755.1:33136923-33137966 GCF_000695525.1 Brassica oleracea var. oleracea | reverse complement strand
CTTATATTGTATATTTACTTATCTAACTGTTTTGCTTTTATAACAAATTTTAATTTTACGATAGACTGTTTAATGTAATATTTCTATTACTTATATTATATATTTACTTATTATTTATTTTATTATATTCTTTTCAAATAGATGTTTAATGTATTTTTTGTATTTCTTATATTGTATATTTACTTATTCTTTATTTTTCTTATGTTTTATATTTACTTATTGTAATATTATAATTAATGTTTAGTGTAATATTTTAATATTATATATTTACTTGTCCATTTAACTATATATTTTCAGATAATTGTTTAATTAGTTTTTCCATTTTTTATATTGTATATTTACTTACTGTTTATCTTTTCTTATTTTGTATATTTATTTATTCTAAATTTCTTGCTTCTATATCAATGATAATATTACGATATATATCTAATGTAATATTTTTATTTTTTATATACTATATTTACTTATTTTTTATTTTTTATATATTTTATATTTATTTATTCTAATATTACGATAAATATTTAATATAATATTTCTATTTCTTATATTATGTATTTAGTTATTATTTATTCTACTATACATTTTTCAGAATCTTTAATTTAGTTTTTTTTTTATTTCTTTATTGTATACTTACTTATTATTTATTTTTCTTATATTGTATATTTACTTATTATTGTTTAATGCAATGTTTCTATTTTTTATATTTTTTATTTACTTATTATTTATTTTTTTTTAAATTGTAAATTTACTTATTATTTATTTTCTATTTTTTAAATAATAATGCAACGTGTCATCTTTTGGGAGAATTTTTTTTCGCTGATGTCGAAGCTTTATGGAGCCTCAAAAGGTCTCATTTATTTAGTTATTATTATTTATTCTACTATAGTAAATATATACAATATAGGAAGAAATAAATATACAATATAAGAGATAAAAATGTTACATATTATAATAAGTAAAAATATGTGAAGAAATAAATAATTAGTAAATATAGTATATAAAAAATAAAAATATTACATTAGATATATATCGTAATATTATCA
>NC_027755.1:33135200-33135521 GCF_000695525.1 Brassica oleracea var. oleracea | reverse complement strand
TAGCGCGGATTAACTCCTATATAATTAATGTTTAATGTAATATTTTTTTATTATATATTTACTTATTATTTTTTTAACTATAGAGTTTTTAGATATATGTTTAATTTAGTTTTTTCATTTTTTATATTGTATATTTACTTACTGTTTATCTTTTCTTATTTTGTATATTTATTTATTCTAAATTTCTTGCTTTTATACCAATGATAATATTACGATATATATCTAATATAATATTTTTATTTCTTATATACTATATTTACTTATTATTTATTTTTTATATATTTTATATTTATTTATTCTAATATTACGATAAATATTTAA
>NC_027755.1:33132149-33135157 GCF_000695525.1 Brassica oleracea var. oleracea | reverse complement strand
TTATTCTACTATACATTTTTCAGNNTTATTATTTATTCTACTATACATTTTTCAGATATATCTTTAATTTAGTTTTTTATTTCTTTATTGTATACTTACTTATTATTTATTTTTCTTATATTGTATATTTAATTATTATTGTTTAATGCAATGTTTCTATTTCTTATATTGTTTATTTACTTATTATTTATTTTTCCTTATATTGTTAATTTACTTATTATTTATTTTCTATTTTTAAATAATAATGCAACGTGTCATCTTTTGGGAGAATTTTTTTCGCTGATGTGGACGCTCTATGGAGCCACAAAAGATCTTTTTTATTTAGTTATTATTATTTATTCTACTATACATTTTTCAGATATATCTTTAATTTAGTTTTTTATTTCTTTATTGTATACCTACTTATTATTTATTTTCCTTATATTGTATATTTACTTATTATTATTTAATGCAATGTTTCTATTTCTTATATTGTTTATTTACTTATTATTTATTTTTTATTTTTTAAATAATAATGCAACGTGTCATCTTTTAGGAGAATTTGTTTTCGCTGGTGTGGACGCTCTATGGAGTCTCAAAAGGTCTCTTTTATTAAATGCAATGTTTCTATTTCTTATATTGTTTATTTACTTATTATTTATTTTCCTTATATTGTATATTTACTTATTATTATTTAATGCAATGTTTCTATTTCTTATATTGTTTATTTACTTATTATTTATTTTCTATTTTTTAAATAATAATGCAACGTGTCATCTTTTGGAAAAATTTGTTTTCACTGATGTGGACGCTCTATGAAGCCTCAAAAAGTCACTTTTATTAGTATAGATTCTACTATACATTTTTCAGATATATCTTTAATTTAGTTTTTTAATTTCTTTATTGTATACTTACTTATTATTTATTTTCCTTATATTGTATATTTATTTATTATTGTTTAATGCAATGTTTCTATTTCTTATATTGTTTATTTACTTATTATTTATTTTTCCTTATATTGTAAATTTACTTATTATTTATTTTCTATTTTTTAAATAATAATGCAACGTATCATCTTTTGAGAGAATTTGTTTTCGCTGATGTGGACGCTCTATGTAGCCTCAAATGATCCCTTTTATTAGTATAGATTTATCAGTCGATAGTTTATTATAAAAAGTTCAGCTATTTACATTTTTTTTTTGTCAGCCAGCTATTTACATTTTATTTTAGATGTTTTGAACTTTTGAGTGTAGTTGGGACGTTATCAGAACTTATAGGAGTGGAAGAAAAGCTGTAGATTCGTTCTTTTGGTGTTAGTTTATTAAAATAAATAAATTTAGAATCATATATGCTTATTCCCATTAAATTGGTCTAATTACAGGCCCGGACAAATCTTACCTATACCACCCTCTCTAAATAGATTTTACTATGGTAAACCTTTACAATGGAAAAAGTCAACTTCCTCCGGTTGCCTCAAGAGGTTAACATATTAACTGATCTAATGGTGTATAAAGGCCAAGAGCATTCAACAATGCGAAGAACGTGTGATCCGTCACAAACTAGTGCATTTTAATTTTGGACCATTTGATTCACACAACTATAGATTAGCTAGATCCACAGTATTATTTCAATTTTATTTATCGCTAAAGAGTTTTCCTTTCAACTTAGATATTGTCTTTGTAGCATCATTTGAAACTTTTACTTTTATACAGTATATACATACAAGAATCCAAGACAATTAGTTCTTTAAATCTAAGAAAAATGCTCAAAACAGATTTATCACTTACGTTTAAGTTTAACGAAACATTTATTTTTTCATCAAGTCAAACTTTACGTCATGATATTAGCGTCGACAGAAGATTTATAAAAAAAAAAAAAAAAAAAAAAAAGATTTATGTGATCCCTAAACGTTTGAACCAAATGTAGTGGACTTCTAAATATTCTCTCGCGATATATGTACTTTTTGGAATTATTGCATAACCTTCTGAATATTGACCAATCAGCACACAAAAACAGCGATATGGCACGATACGAAATTTTGTGATAGAGCATCGAATCCATTTATCATTCAAGCTAAGCAGAAGTGAGTTAGGCCATCGAATATTTATAAATATATAAATTGTTTATTTATTTTATTTTCATATATTTTATTTATTATATGGTCTTTTTTTAACAATCACATATTGTATTTATGGTTAGGTTTAACGTGTAAACTACAATGTCATTACAATAAGGAATTTTTGTAAAGATTTCTTTTGTTACATCTACTGCTTTTCATTATTTTTACTGTAAATTTAAGAACAAATAATAATTTACTTCAGAAATTTTCTAATGCTATCCGAAATATTTTCTTTTCTACAAGCATAAAAACTGTAACATGAAAATTTTACGTAAACTATGATTGCAATAAAAAAACTTAACAGCATTTGACAATCAACCGCATATACATCAAAATATTAACGTCTATCACTACAAGAAAACAGGGGGATTCTGATGGCCGAAATCGTCAGAAATTCGTCGGAATAGACCGATTCCGACGAATTTCTGACGAACCTGTCCGTCGGTATCGTTTTGTCGGAAAAAAAAAATTCGTCGGAATTTCGTCAGAACTTCCTACGACTTTCTGACGAATACCGAGAAACGTCATTCTGACGAACTTCCGACGATATTACGATGCAGACACAGGAGACCAGAGTTCATCGGAAAAACTATGTACCTACGAAGAACGTTCCTCGGACAATTCCGACTTAGTGGATTCCTCGGTATATTCCGACGAACTCTGGGCGTCGGAATATACCGACGGACATTGGTCGTCGGAATATACCGACGAATATTTGTTCGTCGGTATATTCCGACGGATATAGGTTCGTCGGTAAATTTCGACGGATATAGGTCCGTCGGTATATTCCGACGCCCAGAGTTCGTCGGAATATACCAATTTTAAAAACGAATTAATTTTGCATTTTTGTATATTTTTTATATTAAAATTAATAAATTAAAAAATCAGAAATTTAAAACTAATAATATTA
>NC_027755.1:33126932-33127140 GCF_000695525.1 Brassica oleracea var. oleracea | reverse complement strand
AATTCCGACGGATGTAAAGCAGTCCGTCGGAATTCCGTCGGTATTGTCCAATCTCAAACGGCTATACAACGGTCATATATATTTGTCGGCAACGGTCACAAGGTTCGTCGAAAATTCGTCGGAATTTTCTGACGGAATACCGACGACTGTACTGTTAATCGGAATGTCGTCGGAAGTTCGTCGGTATATTCCGACGACCCATGTTTCG
>NC_027755.1:33125283-33126784 GCF_000695525.1 Brassica oleracea var. oleracea | reverse complement strand
TGTCCGTCGGAACCTCCGTTGGAATTCGGCGTGTTTTCTTGTAGTGTATATATAACTATGAACAAAACTTAGTTTCATTCCTTAGGGTGAACATTTAAATTCACATCTCGTTCTAGAACCAATCAAAGTGTCACGTAGAAAATTAATTAAAAAATCTTAAATTTATGTAAAAATAACTATAAAAAAAAAAGAATAACGCTAATTTTAACGACGATGACGCTGCTAGTTAAACCGTAAACCCTAAATCTTAAATTCTAAACTCTAAACCCTAAACCTTAAATTCTAAATCCTAAACCCTAAACCTTAAATTCTAAATCCTAAACCCTAAACCTTAAATCCTAAACCCAAACCCTAAATACTATACCCTAAACCCAAATCCTATACCATAAACCCAAATTGTATACCCTAAATCCAAAATATATACCCTAAACCCAAATCATAAACCATAAACCCAAATCATATACCCTAAACCTAAATCCTAGACCCTAAACCTAAATCTTATAACATCTAGGTTTAGGGTTTGGGTTTAGGGTTTACGGTTTGAGTTTTAAGTCTAAAATTTGGATTTAGGGTATACGGTTTGGGTTTAGAGTCTACGATTTGTTTTAGGGTATAGGGTTTGGATTTAAGGTTTACGGTTTGGGTTTAGGGTCTAGGATTTGGGTTTAGGGTATAGGGTTTGAGTTTAAGATTTATGGTTTAGGGTTAAGAATTTAAGATTTCGTATTTACGGTTTAGCTGTTGACGTCAGTGTTGTTAAAATTAACATTCTTTTTAGTTATTATAAAATAAATTTAATATTTTTAATTAATTATCTACGTGACACTTTGATTGGTCATAGAATAAGAGGTGAATTCAAAGGTTCATTCTAGAGGGATTCCAGAGGGTGAACCTTTGTTTTGTTCTATAACTATACTCATATGATATCATTCTAGTTTCCACTATATTATCAAGATTTAAGTGTATTAGTAGTTGACCAAAAAAGTGTAACGAACTGGACAGCTAAGAAAATTGTGATAAACATAATTAATGATTCATACAACAAACAATTCATGGTTTTAGACTACTAAAAGATTTGCCCAATGGTTAGATACTTTCTATTTAAAATGATAGTAACATACATTACAAATAAAACATATTGTATATGCTTAATTAGTATAATATTTTTGATATGGTTGGATCCAAATAATTCTTTTGATCGGCAAGTTTGAAACAAATCAAGAGATTATTCGATATATCTGAGGTTAATATTCCTACATAAATTGATCAAATCAATTGTCATTAATCTATGAAAAAGATTAGCCAACTTTCTAGAGGTCAAGGATGCTGTGTACCTAGCTATGACGGTCCACTAAGGTACCATATGAAATATAAATAACAGGAAAAGCTAATTACTCTTTGAAAGGCATATTTTATGGTTTAAATAGTTTGATCACTATCTAATCATATGAGTATGTAATCATATCATCAACAGATCAAAAAAAAAAAAAAAAAAAAAAAA
>NC_027755.1:33115713-33125208 GCF_000695525.1 Brassica oleracea var. oleracea | reverse complement strand
AAAAAAAAAAAAAAAAAAAAAAAATCTGTGCAATTTGCTCGCGGATTTAGTCACCTTTTGTAAAAGTGATCGTTTCTACAAAATTGTTAATTATATAGCTTACTTACCACTAACCCCAGTTGAATTATAATTTTGCCTCTTTTCTTCTGCACCTTTTATCTTGTGTGTCAATTTGACTATGAATGATGATATTTCTAGATAAGTAGTGGTAGTTTTGTATTCATCGATTTATAAGCTTGTCGACTAAACAATATAATTGATCACGTATAATGAATGTATACTAATATTTTTTTTTTTAAATGTAAAATTTATTCGAATCAATTTTTTTTTTTTTTACAACAAGTGTGGCATAGTATGAATAGAAATTTAACTCGAAGTTTGCTGGGTCTGTCGGGAAGCAAACCAAGCTATTATAGCTTTATCAAAGCCACTTTTCTTCCTTGGGTGAGTGAGGAGATCTTGTTTCACACCAGTTTGTCGATGAAACCGATGATAGTAGTTGCAGTGTGATGAGTTTCACCATATCTGTGCCCATTTCTCTCCCTCCATAACGAATGTATAACTGCTTGAAACACATAACTCAACAGAAACATGTGTCTTATCTCTTACTCCACAACCTAAGCTAAAATAAATATTTCTATTTTAAATAGTTATAAATTACTAAAACTAATTAATATGAAATTTGTTATGCGTTATGATATCTTTTTAGTTTTTATACTACCATAATATCCTACAACTTCAAGATGGCACCAAACTTTTGAACTCTTAAGAGAACAATTGGAACATTCTACCCTCCAACCTTGGTTTGGATCATGAAATGTCTTGTCCAACACAATGTACTCCTTTTATGACAAATTGTGTTGGTGTAATTCAAATGTTTTCACCGAAAGAGTGGTTCGCATATAGTGACGAGCTTTATAGAGTTGGCATCGATAAGCTTTTTACATATATTTTTTTTCCCTTGGCTATCATGAGCCGCTTACTAGTACTCCTCGTCTGTTTTTTCCACGTTTTTGGTTTGTTGATACTAATAAAACAAAAGAAAATAAGGAAGTATGCTTGTCGACAGCAACAAAAAAAAACACAAATGATTAGAGACCAGACCATACTGAGTTCTGAGTTACAGCTTTACCAATTTTATGGTTTTCGAATTAGAGTCATAACTTATTAAGTTTAAGTCTTGTTCAACTAGAGTGGTTACTAGCTAGTGTTGGTTTATAAAGTAATAATCAATAACCTATAATCTACCTTTGAAATGTTTGTGATTATTATATAAGATGGCACACTTGCAAATAATTAAGAATGGTCCAGAGTAAAAGAAAATTTAACAACGATTTAGATCAAATTGCCCTTTCCAAAAGGGCAACGAACACACATTTATCATGTAACGTTAAGTTCTTTATATTGGGACGTGTCCCCAGTCCCCCTAATAAAATGACTTGTGATACTCACCAAATGACATCTTTCAGACAAATTAATGGTCGTAATTGCAATAATGTTGTTTCGTTTTTAGATGATGACAAAACGTTCAATGAAAATTGAATTCCGGTCCATATATTTCCATGGTTGTTGATAGTAATTAGTTATAAGGACTGACAAAAAGTTGGCTAGTTGAAGCTATCCAATAACATGTCTCTCAATATTTTCTTATGAATGATTGTTATTGGGTGGGAAGTTGCAATCTGCATCTTCATTTGTTGACGCAAGTCATCTCTTTCTAGTCTTCTCGGTCTTACCGAGTACATATTAATTTCTTCTTGACTACATTTAATTGCTAGGTCAAATATATTTAAACTGTGCATAGTGATATTGCAACTTGCTCCTCATATGAATTATCCGTTCGAACAGGAGTACAAGAAATTTTTTAAAACAAACATGCATTGGTTAAGTGGATATATAAATTTTGAGTCGGCAAAGGGAAAAAATTCTATAAAATTTGTGTTTGTAGAAAGACCTTAACATGACAAAGTAGATGAACACAAAACTTTAATTAGTAGCTGTTAACTATTAGATCAACGGTTAGACACCTCTCATACTTGATCAGACAATACTGACCGTTGATAGACGGCATTAACAAGTAATTAACAGTTAATAATGGAGAAAACTGCCAATAAAACTCCGAACTTTCAAATTAAAGCCAAAATAACCTTCAACTCGTGTTTGAGCCAAAAAAATACCCCAACTTTTAAATATTGGTCATTTTAACACTCATTAATTTTTGTTGACTCGGCCATTTTAGAAACTCGAAAAGTTAACTATTAAACCGTAAACGTCTGTTAACTTACTACATGACGTCGTTTTAAATACTACTCAAATTTTTTTCTTCGACACCAATACCATTATTCTCAGCTTAATTATCATTCTTATTAGTCTCACTATCATCTTCATTGTCACCTTTTTCACCAACTTGATTATGTTGTTCAATCGTAGCTTCCCTATCTCTCACTACGACAAACCCGAAGTAACCCATCGTCCTAGCCATCTTATGCATTATCAATGGCTTTGGGTTTTGGAGATTAGAAGATTAAGAGATTAAAGAATTATAAAATTGAGGTTTTCCGAAAGAGGAGATGATTTAAATGGTTCCAGATGTAAAAAGAAATCATTTCATTAATGGTTAAACAATTTTTAAAACGACATCGTTTATCAAGTTAACAGACGTTTACGGTTTAACAGTTGACTTTTCAGGTTTCTAAAATGGCATAGTCCAACAAAAAATGAGAGTTAAAATGACTAATATTTGAAAATTAGAGTGTTTTTTTTGTTGAAACATGAATTCAATGTTTTTTTTACTTTAATTTGAAAGTTCAAGGTTTCTTAGGGTTGTTTTCTCATTAATAACGAGCCATTTTTGAGGGTGAGCAGATGGACACGAGTCATGCGAGTTGTCTTTTTTCTGATCAAGAAAACAACTATAGCCTTCATTGAATCTACACTCAAAGACACGCCAAGTGTGCATTTCTATATTAACCCACCATCCTGCTAAACATTGACGATCAAGCTGTGGGGACGTTTTGCATGAACCTATATGTGGCCTAAAAAGGAGTAGATGTTCGTGATTGTCGAGTTTATTAACGAGATTTAACGGTTGTTAATTAGGAGGTGCGCAGCTGTGTGCACTACACCAAGCTCCACCGTATCGCAACCGAAGAATATCTACTTAATCTATTCATGATTTGAAGGAATGTCTTCACACGCCCACAAAGACAATTTGTGTCTCAAGCCCTTACCTAAAGGTCAATACATGGTTCTTTATGATTAAATTATATCTATTTGTCAATTATTATGTCTTAACCCTTTATTTTTAGGGCGTCTGTTTAACATCTAATTAAAAGGCAATTTGCTTACATTATTATATACATATATATATATAACATATTTGATCGAATTTTTTATTTACAAGCTAAGCTATGGTTTATATAATAAGGATGTTCTTTCAAAAAACTATTAAGTTTAGAATCTCTCTCTGAATATACGAATATACTAAAATCCAATTAAATATCTATTTTTCTTGCATTTTATTAAATGTCGCTTTCTAGTTTTTACTCGTTTTTGAATTACAATTGTTGAGACCCCATTATAATTGAGCATAATTAGCGGATATGGTCTAACGTCGGTCTAAAGAAAATATAGCAAACTTGACGAAAATTGACATTTTGAGTTTTATTATATTCTAGTGTTTTATTATTGTCTGATAAATCTTTTAGAACGTCGAAAATGTGGAATGTATTGGACAACGATATATTGATTATCGGGTTATTATATGTACTGTTTTATAATTGTCTGATAAATCTCTTTTTATGATAAATCTCTTTTTTGAAACTTTGATAAATCTTTTAGGACGTCGGAAATATGACAACGTGGTGGACGGATATATAAATTATCGGACCACTATCTCCTAGATAAGTTTTTTTTTTTTTTTTTTTTTTTTGTAACTGATCTCCTAGATAAGTTAATGCCAAATTTAGATACACATAGAGTTTTAAAACTTGTTTCAAATAATTATAGTAATTTCGTATAAAATTTTTCTTATTCTATCATATAGTAATAATATAAAAGACTATATAAACGGACAGATGTTAACAAATCATTGTTGTAGTTATTGATTGTCCCCCCACGTCTTCGATGAATAAAAATAGGTAGAAAGTGTGAACAGATTAGGCTACTTAAATAAATAATCAAAGAACTAGTCAAAGTTTAAGTATTTAAAACACTTGTTAAAGATTTAATCCAAATTAATAAAATTTATTGGGAATGATTTATTATATTATTAGGTCCAAGATAAATCTATCAATTGTGGTGAACAAAAATTCAAAAAAAAATCTGCATATTCTGTTTTCCAAATGAAAAAAAAAAATCTTTCTCAAATTTTATCATTTTTATTCCATGTCTCAAACTTAGAAGAATATGTGGAATGAATTCATTCTTGGTACCCTTTATTATTTTAGTTTTTATTCCACTTTATTTTTCATTTTATTTTTTCATTCCTAAACTATTATTCATTTTATTCAGCGTAATTTTTCAATTATTACTTCCTTTGTTTCAGAAAGATACATGTTCTAAAAAAAAGTTGTTTCAAAAGATGTATTTTTTATATTTTCAATGCATTTTTAACAACTAATAATGAAAAATTGTAAATTTCAAAAACATTAATTGCATTTTTTTGAAGTTTTATTGTTTAGAAATATATGAAATATAAAATTACAAATAAAACTATGCATTAATAACTAAATTTTATTATATTTTATTAATAAGTGTGAAAATCCTAAAACATGTATTATTTTGAAACGGAGGGAGTAGTAACAAATAATTAACTGTTGGTTTTAGTTATATTAGGTGGTTTTGAATTCTCTATATGTCATTATAATGTCTTATGCTTAGTTTCTTATACGAATTCCCTGCTTAATCTATGATTTATATCAGTCAGTAAGGATAATTTTACTGCTGATATCTCAACCAATTTTAGAAATTAAAATAAACAGAAAAGGATAAGAGAAAAGGACAAACTAAATGAAGCGTATCTTTTATAAATATTTTATTTTATTTTTATAAAAGAATGTAATATTATTTTTGATTGATTTTATCTTTTTATAAATTTTATAATTTTTAATAAAACTGATAAAATATAATTCTCTACTGATAATGATGCGTCATGCAAAGTATCACAAATTACGCGCGCAGAACTTGTCATTCAGTTCATGGCGGCGCTAAACCGTTAAATGAAATCTCATTTTGCCTCACAAGCCACAAGTTACAACTCAAGTTACCCCAACGGTTCTGATATGTCCTGTTAATAGGATGTATATCAGCCCTTATTATTCATCTGCTTTGGAGTATTTAGTATTGATAATAAATTAATCAAGATATATATTAACGTATACGATCGTTCAAAAGAAACCCTCTCGTTCTGGAGGTTCCGTTCCATTTCATGGATTCGCTCCAGATTCTCAATATTAACGTATACAAAGTTAAACAAAAGTTGACGACAAAGGTAAAGATTAATCTTTATAAAAACAAAGGTAAAAGATTAATAATGCAGAAAAGCGTTACGATCATGGACTATGTCGTCTATGCACAACGAAGATATTATTCTCAATTGTTCAACACGCTTACTGCTAGTAAATACAATACTATATAGTGCTGCAACCGTGCACAAACATATTGTATGGTTTATTTTCCTAGATATAACAATCAGGTATTAATATCAAAATCTTGATGTCGTATGCTGTGATCAAATACATATTACCTGCACCAAGACATACGTATTTTGATGTTCACATTAAGTAAAAATAAACGTTTTTAATAGTTAAACACGCATTTAATTCTAGAGTTTATAGCTATCATGAATAATAGTATTTAGAAAAGGCATTGAATATCTAGATAATATATATGCGCATACATGTGTATAATAATTAGAATGTGAGACTGCTTATTAGAATTACATTTACAAATTCAATGAATTTACAAGATTGACTCTATAAAATTCTATTAATTTTATTTAACAGTCAAATTATGTATAATTTACAAATACAATGAATTCATAATGGTGACTACAAAGTTCCACCAGTTTTATTTAACCGTTACGTTAAGTTAAGTTAATGGCTTATGACATTTATATCTCTTAACATTATACGTTTTAAACTTTATAACCATTTTTAATGGTCTTTTGAAATGAACATTCAGTTTACAATCAATTCCATGAATGAAAATGGAGTTTACGTTTTGTTTTATAAAACGAAAAGTTTTGTAAGTGGTATGAAATTTTAATCACTTTAAATATTTGCACTTTTAGATTTTAATTGATGTGTATTTGTCTAATAGATTGGTGAATAAATAGTCTTTAATTCATTGTATTTAAACAACTTTTGTGACGGCATTTAATCAACTTTTTTCTTGTGGCTGATAGGTCTCGCTTTACCAAAAAAAATCCTAAAATAAAATGTTGATTTGGCTTATTTTAATCAATTAAAACAATTATCAGCACCCACATAATCCATAACACAATATGTGTTGGTAAACTTCAAGAAAACGAAAGATTTTGTGATATCTTCAAAATGTTTTGCATAGTTTTTCTGTTGCATTTTTTCATCAGTTACTTTCCTGATATAGCCGTTTTACATCTAAACGATAAATGAAATTATGGTTCTTAGAAATTGTAAAGTAATACACAAAGTTCTAGCTAATAGGCAAAACCGTAAAGTGAAACAATTACAAGCTCAGTTTTGCATTATGTAATTTGTATATTTCAAGCAAGCAAAGGCAAATTGGCCAAATACATCAGGTATAAAGTATAATACTGACGGTTAAATAGAATGAATACACAAAAAAGATCACTACTAAAAGTAAACAAAATTTGGATCCGCGTTTTAAAAATGAAAAATACTTTTATCAAAATTTTATATTTTAAAATTATTGTTTTCTATAATATATTAATATCAATATAAGATTTAAGCTAAATTAACAATTTCACTCTTGTATAAATGGTGTATATAGTTTACTAATTTTAACATGTTATGAGAATATATTATGTATTATTTATTTTAAATTTAAATGAATGCAATCTTATATCTTTAAAAATGTATGTTAAGTTATCAATGTAATGTGATTTGTCAACTATAATCAACTATAATTTTTATTTTAATATAACAGAGTAAATGAATATATAATATATAAATATCATTGAATTATTAGTTTTCTTTTATAAATAATAACTAGAACAATTAATAATGATTTATAGTTTTTTCTTACTAATTATGAAATTAATAAATTAATTTATAAAAAATAAAAAAAAATAATGAGATTTTGAAGAATCTATTCTTCAATATATTTTGTTTTATATATATATATATATTTAAAATGAAAATATATTAAAAGATATTGTGATTAAATTATCGAAAATATTTTTATATTATATTTAAAAAACACACATTTGATAAAGTTCCTATATTCAATAATTGTTGTAGGATATTATAAAACGTACATTTAATACTTTATAGAAGATGATCCAAATTAAAAAATCAGATTTTGACCCGCGCGCTCCCGCTGGTGTATTTTTTTTTTAAAATATGAAGCTATTTGTTTTTTATGTCACTATTTAGGGTTTGACAAAAAAATCGAATTCGAAGAATCGAATCGATCCCAATCCGAATAAGTAGTACTAAATCTGACCGAAATTGATTAAATATCTGAATTATTCAAATTTTTGGTATTTGAAGAACTGAAACCTAATCCGATCTGAACCGAAGTATTTTGGATATCCAAAATAGATATATATATACTTATATATATTAATTATTTTTAGATTTAATATATATAAAAACATCTAGAATATATATGATACTTTTAAGTTCGTTTACATAGTTGAAAATATATACAAATAATCAAACGTAAATATCTAAAATAGTTAAAATATACTCAAAACTCCAAAAATACTTAAATAATTATTAATTATCTCTCCAAACATTTAAACCAAACCAATTTAAATTGGTTATCCAAATCTGAACCGAATCCTCAAAGATCTGAACCGAACACGAAATCCCAAACATCCCCGAAAACGAACCCGACCGCTCACTCCTAATCACTATTATATATCCTATATGTGTCATCATAGGTTACAAAAATATGTGTTATCATATAATTAATCGTATTTTATACGTACCATCAAACAAGTTTTCTTCGTTGTAAAAAAAAGATTTCCTTATAATTAATAATATTTTATACGTACAATCATATAAATAATCACATATATTATATTTTTAAATTTCAATGTTAAATATAAAAACCATAATTTAAGTTGGTGTTTGAAATTGAGCTTTGTATTGTATTTTTCTTATATATATATTGAAAATATTTTTATAATAGTTATTGGAAAATATGTTAGTAAAAATTAAATTTTGAATATATGTATATTTTTGAATGAATTTTTAATATAAATCAATTTTAAATTATTATTTTGATTTGAATATGTATATCAAGTAACATAAACCCATTATTTTTTAATATAATGTAATGAACTTCTAATTTTTTTAATAGCATAAGCTCATTATTTTTTTTTATAACTTACTGTTATTCATGTTTCCAAACAATATTATTTTTTAAACTGCTATCTACGTTGCCGAACAAAAGCTCAAAGTACTTCTAATTTAATAAGATAGATATTATCATTCAATATTAAATAGGTTCCATATTAAATACAAAAGACAACATTCCCTTTGGAATATAAAAAGATATGATATATAAATAATGAAATAATTTTTAGTTCTCTAAAATAATCTTTATAAATTGACAAGAGGGGGACTTTCCCATTTTTCCCTATATAAACACCTGAAGGCAGCATTTCTTCTCAAACCCCACAGCAAAAAGCCACTCACCTTTTATATCTCTTTCTCCGCTTCCATGGCGACCAAGCTCGACACAAGCAGCTTACTCTTCGCTCTCTTGTCCAAATGTAGCCTCCTTACTCAAACCCATCTCGCTCTCTCTCTTCTCGTAGCCTCCATGGCTTGCCTCGCGGTCTCTCTCTTCTACTGGTCTCATCCCGGAGGACCCGCATGGGGAAAATACTTCCTCCATCGCCGTCACCGAACCGCCGTGATTCCCGGACCAAGAGGGTTACCTTTTGTCGTGTTGGAGTTCCCTCCTTAAGCCCAAAACAAATCAAGCATTAGTCCAAGAAGAAGAAATATCTAGAAGGAGAAGAAGAGTGTGGATTGAGAAGTGTGTAGAAGTGTGTTGAAGTGTTTATACGAAAAGAAGATGGAGAAGTCTCTAGAATTAGCTTGTAGTTACCCTCCACTAGTATAAATAAGAGTGTAGAGTCCATTTGTAACATCATCCAAGAATCAAGAAAACAAAGAGAGAAAACATTTGTAAGAGAGAGTTCTCAAAACAAAATCTTTGTAAACCCTTTCCAAAATTATAAAGAGTCTTCTTCTTAAATCTTTTAGTTGTCTAATCCCATCTTCATCTCATCGATATTGGGTAATTTTCCCAACA
>NC_027755.1:33102960-33113097 GCF_000695525.1 Brassica oleracea var. oleracea | reverse complement strand
TTAGTCCAAGAAGAAGAAATATCTAGAAGGAGAAGAAGAGTGTGGATTGAGAAGTGTGTAGAAGTGTGTTGAAGTGTTTATACGAAAAGAAGATGGAGAAGTCTCTAGAATTAGCTTGTAGTTACCCTCCACTAGTATAAATAAGAGTGTAGAGTCCATTTGTAACATCATCCAAGAATCAAGAAAACAAAGAGAGAAAACATTTGTAAGAGAGAGTTCTCAAAACAAAATCTTTGTAAACCCTTTCCAAAATTATAAAGAGTCTTCTTCTTAAATCTTTTAGTTGTCTAATCCCATCTTCATCTCATCGATATTGGGTAATTTTCCCAACATGTCGGAAGCATGTCTCTCATGTCCAACGCTTTAGCTCACCGCTGCATAGCCGCAGCCGCGGAGAAATTCGGAGCCAAACGTTTAATGGCGTTTAGCTTGGGAGATACTCGCGTGATCGTCACGTGCAACCCTGATGTAGCTAAAGAGATTCTAAACAGTCCGGTTTTCGCTGACCGTCCGGTTAAGGAATCAGCGTATTCCCTTATGTTTAGCCGGGCTATCGGTTTCGCTCCTTACGGCGTTTACTGGCGAACGTTGAGGAAAATCGCGTCTAGTCATCTTTTCAGCCCGAAACAGATCAAACGCTCTGAAACGCAGAGACGTGTGATCGCGAATCAGATCGTGAAGTGTCTCGAGAAACAGAGCAGCGGCAACGAAGGACTCTGTTTTGCTCGTGACTTGATCAAAACGGCATCGCTTAATAACATGATGTGCTCTGTTTTCGGGAAAGAATACGAGCTTGAGCATGAACACGACGAAGTGAATGAGCTTCGTGGTTTGGTCGAAGAAGGTTATGATTTACTCGGAACACTTAACTGGACCGATCATCTCCCGTGGCTGTCGGAATTTGATCCTCAGAGAATCCGGTCTAGATGTTCTAATCTTGTACCTAAAGTAAACCGGTTCGTGAACCGGATTATCTCTGACCACCGTGATCAAACTCGTGACTCGCCTAGTGACTTCGTTGACGTATTGCTCTCTCTTGATGGTCAGGATAAGTTTTCCGACCCGGATATGGTCGCCGTTCTCTGGGTACGTACACATAATAACACATGTCTTTTTTAACTTTGTGATAAAATAGACAAAAAGAAGACAATAAATCGTTTTTATTAATTTTTTGGAATTTTTAATTAATTAAAAAATGCAATTATGTGACAACAACATAGTAATTACATTTTTGTGGGTTTTACAGGAAATGATATTCAGAGGAACTGACACGGTGGCTGTCTTGATCGAATGGATTCTTGCTATGATGGTCCTTCATCCAGATATTCAGTCAATGGTTCACAACGAGCTTGATCAGAACGTGGGAAGATCAAGAGCCGTGGAAGAATCTGACGTGGCGTCTCTTACATATCTGACTGCTGTTGTGAAAGAAGTCTTGAGGCTTCACCCGCCAGGCCCACTTCTGTCGTGGGCCCGCTTAGCAATCACAGACACAATCATTGACGGCCGTCGTGTACCGGCAGGTACCACCGCAATGGTGAACATGTGGGCTATAGCACATGATCCACAAGTGTGGGAAAATCCTTTGGAGTTTAAACCTGCACGGTTTGTAGCAAAGGAAGGTGAGGTCGAGTTCTCGGTTCTTGGATCGGATCTGAGGCTAGCACCGTTCGGGTCGGGCCGTCGGGTCTGCCCTGGAAAGAATCTAGGGTTGAGCACCGTGATGTATTGGATCGCGACTCTCTTGCACGAGTTTGAGTGGCTTGCACCTACAGGTGAAAAGACTGTTGACTTGTCCGAGAAACTGAGGCTCTCGTGTGAGATGGCTAATCCTCTTGCTGTTAAACTGCGCGGTAGGCGCGGTTAAAGCAATTATACATTGAAGGAAAAAGAAATTAGTGTGCGAGGCATAAAAGAAAATAAAGAAAAAAAAGGAAGAAAAGAAAGGCTATGAACACTTTCTTGATACGTAACGTGTGTGCTGGTGTGAGGAGTGATGCATTGTGAATATAATGAAAGCATTAATCAATACTATCTTGATGTCACAGAAAACAATAGTTGATACTGCAACTAATTATATGTGGTTTTTAATTCCTATCTAAATATTACAAATTAATGTCCTCGTTTGAATGTTTATCTTTCGTAAACATAATTAATAATATGGGTTAATAACTCCGTAATTTTGGGAAACGTTCTTTGCTTGAACGCGAACACATCCCCGATTATAACACTCTTTCCTCCACTGATCATACAGATAACCAAAACTCATTCTCGTCAATAATGTATTTATTTTAATTGACTTTTATCCGACAAGACGCATAACAATATTGGAGATGGTGGATTCATTAGGCTAATAATACCAATTCATGATAATGAAACAAGTTATATATATTCCGAGAAAGTTTATTTTCTCTACATGACTACATCCTTAAAGTTTCAAATTATCGATCGATGCTTTATGTGAAAAAAGAGATATTTGTTAAAAATTACCAAATAAACCTAAGGGGTTGTTTTCCACATTTTCCCCAACCAAAATATATAAGATTCGACTTTATAAGAGTTGCAGATTTGACATACGGTGGCTCTTTAATTTTGTTTTTAATGGCCAGTCGTAATTATACTGGTCCCGTTTCATTACAAGAACTTTACAACGTTTGTAGAAATATATAGGACGAATGATTCCAAAAGTTAAGTTTGTTAAAAGATTACTAGCTAGTTTTTCCCCTCTTTGAGTCTTGTAGACCTCGCCTAAGTCCGCGGTCGAAATCGCTGGTTAATATTATTTTTCGACTGGTTTTGGTCTCCGGCTTAGCTATGCGGTGGTATCTTGTGAAAGTGGTGTTTCTACGGTTCTAGATATGTTGAATATTAAGTCGGTAAAATGTCCTTAAAGCGTCTACCAGTTCCCTTTTAGTGGGTTTATTTCTTCAGACGGTGTGGTTGTACAGGCATATCGGAAAAGTGGCAAGTTTTTAGGTGAAAGTAACTTGCAGTGCATGATCCACTAGAACTCTCCTTCGATATTGCGGCTGCTAAAAGACTCCATTTGTGGAAAGTTGAGCTTTTTCACCGACTAACAACTTAATCAAGAAAAGTAAAATAACCTACAGGCCTTTATAACTTGCCTAATGGGGTGATTGGTCCAGATGCAGGAAGTGATTTTAATTTTGATATTTATAGAACTTTTAAAACCACCGATCATATTTTATATTAGTTTTTAAAATTACGGTCATAAAATTAAAGATTCAGCCAAAAAGCAACAAAAAAAAAAGGTAAAAGTCTTATTTTCTAAAACTTCATTTTTTTCACCGGTAAAAGTTTTTAATACTACATCCCTTAAAACTAAATCAAAAAATTCTACAAACTAAATTCTAAAATATATTTTCCAGAATTGCAGCTCAAACAATCACCTCCTAAATCCACTAAACATCTATTCAGGAGAATGATCTGAGACATATAGCAACACTGGAAAATCCTAATTTATTGGTCACACTTTTAATTTCATTGATCAAACAAACTAATTAATATATACTCGTCGCCTTCCTAAAATTGGCAACTTAACAATAACCGAAATTTAATAAAATAATATGTTGTTTAAATATGAGAAGAATATTGACTGAAATCACTTTTCAAGTGTGTGGTCTAACCTAGATATTTTTTTGTTTTGAACTTTTCGAGCATACAAATATTTATATAACTAGAGTTATAGAATTTATACTAATATATAGTATTAAGAAGATTGTGACACATGAATTATTAAAGAGTGGTGGTATTTCTAATCTCATAAGGAGTAGGCACATAAGCAATGGGGAAAGAACAAAATCTGACAAGATTTGAATTAATTGTGGTCTAATCATATACTATTGAGAGATCTAAAAAAGTGGATAAGTATCTATAAAGATTTCTTATGTAGAAGCATCTTCTTAATGGCGTCATGTAGATTAAATAAATTGTCATGATCTGTTACATCAATTTCACTACGTCGACGACTTAAACACATGCTGACTTACAATAAGATTAGCTTAAATTGTTTATCATATAAATACTGATGGATTATTTGGTAGCATGTGAATATATTGATCGGTTCTTTGATAGCATATGAATATAACCAGGCCAAGCCATAAAATCCATAACCCGAAATTCGATCCGAACCCGAACCAAAAAATCCGATCTGTACCCGGTCCGAAATGTAAAAAATATCCAAATGAGTCTTTTAAGGTGGTACAAAACTATCCAAACTCGAAGTGTTATTAACCGAATCCGAACGGATAATCCGAAAAAACGAAAAAATCATAAAATCCGATAAGATATCCGAAGAAACCGATTCCGAATGTCCAAAATAATATACAATATAATTAAATTAAGCATGAATATATACTTCAAATATTCAATTTCATATTTATTTTGATATGTTATCTAACAATAAGTATTTAAAATTTAAATAACTACCTTAAATACTTAATTATATATAAATAAGTATATATTTCTTATGTTTTGCTTTTAAATTTTAGATTTTATTTCGAGTATATCCGAACCGATCCGATATAACCTGAATCCGAATGATATATGATTACTTTATGGGTTTTATGATGTGATACAAAACTGATCTGAACCCGATGTGTTATATCCGTACTTGCAAACTTACTAGAATGGGTTATAAAAGAGAACCGAAATTCAAAAAACCCGGCCCGAATGCCAACGGGTACCCGAATGCCGAAGCCTGAATATAACTATCCAAAAAGGACATAGATTTTTTACAACAGATATAGCTCAAAAATTAACACAATATCACTCAACTAAAACTTATGTAGATTAAAAGTTCACTATTGATAACATGTTTGAACAGTATGAGCTTCAACAATAAGTTAAATTAAATCTGCGGTAACACATTTACCAATTAGTATCCATATAACACAAATGATTTAGCTTATTTAACTTTGTACATGAGTACTTCTGAAAACCCAAGACCACTTACAGATTACTTAGGCTTATCAACGTAAGCACTCACACTTATATACATGGGCCAGTGTAAACAAAGTATTATATCAAATTATTAGAAATTGAGAAATAAATAAAAAAAATCATTATTGTTTATGACAATCATAGCGTATCAATTTTGTAAGTCGTTTAAATTTTTCTTCAATTTTTTTTCTTGATAGATTTAGTTGATTGAGCTGTTGTAGCCGTTTCCATGGTCTTTGACAATAAAACCATTGCCAGAGTTAGGTTTCCAGTAGAGGCTAAGATGAACGCCAGGATCATGATGAGTCTCCGAGGAGTTGTAGACGACAGAGCCATTAACTATCTGAACGTTACTGTTTACAAAACCATCCATCGGTAGATTTCCACCAATATTATCGTTATGCTTCTTTGAGGTATTTGACCTATCATCCTCTCCTTTCCCGACGCCATGTGTGTTTATCGGTGACCGTTTAATCTCCATCACAGCTCCTTTGTTATCACCTGAAATGGTTATGACGCCTTGTGTACCCATGATGACGTCACCAGACTCGTGTTGCTGCTCCTCGTTTGAACCGTGGACGAGGTTTGTTTTCTCCGAAAGAATGCTTTTCTGATGAGTGACCTCTTCCTCGTCCCTAGGCTTAGCTGGTTCGTGTTTTATAGACCGTGAAGATGTAACCGGACTCGGTTTAGGCTCTTGCACTTCTTTTGGTGGTGGACGTAATGATGTGGACAGCGGTTGAGGCAGCGGAGGAGGTGAAGGCGGAGCAGGCGGAGATCGTGGTAGTTTGATGACGTTGCGGGGAGGAGATGGGTCGCGTGAAGAGTTTTGTGTTTGCCGGACGACGCCAGAGAAACGGTACCAGGAACGACCCGATGGATTCGACATTAGTTGATTTTGTTAATTATGATATTTAGTTTTAATAATGCAACGGTTTTGGGATTTAGGTATGGGATTTGGTCCTTTATACATGCTTTGTGGTGTTATTTAGAAATAGATTAACAATGTAGTTTACCAAAACATATATTAATAATGTACGAGTAAGGTATCTGATGCAGCTTTCAAAACCCACATATTACGATTGGTATCAATAGTTTTCATTCAAATCATTTATTTACTTGTTCATTGTAATTTTGTATTAAGAACTAATATATATATTCTTTACTTTACACTTTTTGTTTGCCTTATCTTATTTTAAGAGTGAAAATTCGAATTGTGGCAAAGAGTATAAAATACAGTGAAATGCGAAACTTAAAAGGCAAAACTAGAATTTTGGCTTCCACAAATTCGACCGACTTTGTTGTTAATACTCCTGTTGTATAAGAGACTAATTTTAGTTTGAACATTCTTATTAATCAGTACTAAAATTCTTGTACATTGAAACCATTACAGGCTTACAGCACAATAAAACTTTTGAAACACATGTCCAAGAGTGTTGTCGAGCCATATATCATATCGGTATGCACTCACGTTTTTTTACAATTCAGCATTTACAAACACAAAAAAAAAAGTTGCACAAGACTTTGCAATATATATAGTCAAGACTCATATTACAAGTCCAACAATTAGAACTGTAAAGACAAGAAAAAGACAAAAACAAAAGCGAAAGAGACCACAACAAGTGAAGGGTTTAAGGCCATTTGGTGAACTCAAAGACCTTAAGGACGATATCAAAACCTGTTGGGATTTGCCAAATGAAAAGAAGAACATTGAGACCGTTCAACGCAATGTGTAGATTCCTCGCCGTCTCATTCCCTTTCTGCATGGCCGGCACCAAAGCAGCAGCAGCAGCCCATAGCACCGTTATCCCTGCAACCACCACCATCATTTCAAATTCTGACCATCTATGCACTAATATTAACGATTTTTTTTTAAAAAATATCAAATTTGGATGGTAGTTAAAAATAAATTGTAGACTCAAAACCAATTGACAGTAACTAAATTGGTTCATATCTCTTATATACACTACTTAAATCCTACAAATTCTGATGTAGGACTTTGTCACTACCATTAGTACAAAACCTTATATTATCTCATGATATTTACATTTTCCAATCCAAATTTGGCTCCTAATCACAGACCGAACCACAAGAGGATTGGGCAACCATTCTACATATTATTTATTTCTGTGAATTTTCCTCAACTTTTCAACATTCTATCAATCATCCGAGTCCTAAAGACGAAAACAGCTCAAGAGATATCGTTAGTGGTTAAATAATACCTGCTCCAGCGTAGAGATGAGGACCGGGGAAGAGTTTACCGGTACGAAGATAAGTATTAAGTCCACCAAACACAGACTCCAAAACACCAAACCCTAACAAAACGGAGCCTGCGTCAAAGTGTTTGTCTCTGTAAGACCCTTTGACCAACTCTTTCCTCTCTTCCGTCAACCGTCGGATCTCAAGCTCCGTGGCAGAAGGAGGCGACGAAGAGTCAACGACCGTGGATCCATCGGGAGAAACAGGAGTTGGCTTAACCTGTTTCTTGAGCTCGTTGATCTCGCTTTGGATGGTACGTACACGTCTCCACTGCCAACCTAAGTAACCAGCGTATAGAGTGTATACGAACAAACCTCCCATCACTATTGGGTGTATCAACGCGAACGATCGTCCTTCCAAGATCCCAAACTGTCCTCCAGCTGCTGCTGCATCCTGTGGATCGATGAGAAAGGGCAATGCGGTGAGTGCGAGAGGGAGGGAAGATGTTTTAAGGAGCTGGAGGGCGTTGGGAATGGAGGGTAGTTCTGGGGTCTTGCGAGGTTGTGGTTTGGAGATTGGTTTGAGAGAGTTAAGAGTCTTAGGACGATGATGGGTGGTGCGAGGAAGAAGATGGAGTGTGGAGAGACAATGAAGTGTGGTCGCCATACTCTCTCTGTCTCACTTTGCTAAATTGTGACAGAGATGATTTATTATGGCAAAAAGAGAGGAGAAGAAACAAGAGAGAGAGATCCTTAACCGCACAAACAACGAACCAAACAGATAAGAGAACTCCTTGAAAGTTTCACGTGTCAAAATATATGAACACTACTTAAAATAATAATAAAATCTTTTTTTCTATAGTGTCAATATCCTTGAACATTTAACTGGCCATTATTGTATACTAGAGTCCATTTTAAGGGCCCATACAGCCCATAATATTTGTTTCTTCATATCAATTCTAGTTGGAGAACATTTTTTTATTGAGCCTAGGCATTCGGCCCAAATTGAATACGAACAGAAAGTTTTGGTTCTTGGTTATCATCGAACAAATATGGTTGATGTCTTGATGACTTTTGTAAATTGTGAAATGCCAAAGTTTCGAGTTGGAGTATCTCTGTGACTTTCTGTGTGTACTGTGGACCGCGTGAGTCGTCATAAACATGCATAGAATAATTGATTGTGCCATTTTACAGTCAATAGACATATGCATGACATGAGAAACAGAAAGCACAGTACAGACTAAATCGTCAAATCACAAATCTATTTGTACTATACCACCTTTCTTTTTTTTTTTGTAAACTACTATACTACCTTATTTATATACAAGAAACAAATGAGCGATTGCTATAGTTTGACAGTTCAATCAGATATAGAATGATGTAATTTCATAAAATTCAGAGTCAAATGTTATTAATATTTAGTATCAAGTTTTGTTGGTCTGCATGATCATGTATAACTATGATTTCAAAAATAAAAATAAAAATTTAACCCAAAAGTCTGGATCGATATCTAAATTATTATTTTCTCAACGAACAATTAGCCATTTTTAATCATATATTGACACATAAGGAATAGATGACCGAATCATGTAGAAAACCTTATCTTCGACTTTGAGACTTTTGAATTTTCATCCCTTTGCATAAGAATGATTCAACGCGAAAATGTATTATAATAAAATCTAAACGACAAGTGATCAAGTAATACATTGGCGTCACGTTAAAATAAAGGCTTCTCCATCCAAAACCAGATTTCATTATCAATATTACTTGTAGATTGAACAACTTATTACAAAGAGGAAACAGAGGAAGAAGCAGCCAAAAATAAAACAACACAGAAGATGATAAGCTTAACATTTTAACAAAAAAATATTACTTGTATATGTTGTAGAAATATCTGTTTCAGGAGTATATACATTTAGATTCTCATCAACAGTCCTAAGGAAGTAAATGAAAACACCTTAAAGTAAGTGAATGTGATTTTTTTTACCAAACGTATTAAACATATTATTATAAGAGAGCTCTTTCTTTTCCTTTCGACTAAATATTAAATTTAGAAACAAAGATTTGCTTACAATAATAGAAACACGATCCGAGAAAATCAAAACTACAGACTAGTTACAAAAAAAAAAAAATCAAAACTACAGAGCCAAGACATTGGATTATACCTAACAGGAGGTGTTTTCAACAGAAACAACTCATGCAGCAAAAAAAGGTTGGCATGATGAGGGCACATATGATTGTCGGTGATTCTCATTCGCCACTGATAGATACCGAATACTATAGCTGACGTGGCTGATAGTTACTGTGTTGGCAAGTTAGTGAAGTTGCTGATTGAACCAGATGCTTTGCTGTTACTGAAATTGGAGAGTATAAATAAAGATCCATGAGTGTTGTTGTTGATTATCGAAGGATCATAGAGAGTTGTTAGGCAAATCAGAGGAGTGTCTCTGCATTTGAGGCAAGTTCAGAGAGGTTGTTCTCTGGATTTGAAGGACCTTGGCGTTAGGGTTCATAGCCTTCTTGTCTTGGTATTGTTACGGTTTATACGATAAGCAATAAGATCGTCTTTTACATCTTAGAGTCTTATCAATTGGTGCGGTGAGCGTCTCGATCATCGCGACGGTGAGCGGTTCGAGCTTTTGGTGACGACAATGGCGTATCAGAATTTCGCGACGACGGCGACGAGATCCAGAGCTGGCGAACAACAAACCCAATCGTTCTATCAATCATTCGATGCAAAGATCGATGCGAAGTTCAATAGGATAGAAGCAATGCTTCAATCATGCATTGCGACGCTACAACAACGATCACCTCAGGCGGATTCGTTTGGAATCTTTCCGACTCCAAATCAGCTGAAATCTTCTACTCAGGTATCTGTTTCTTCATCGGAACAGTACGGGAACAATCCGTTAGGTTATCGGCAAGTAGTTGAGAATTTTGATAATCACGAAGAGGAAAGATTCATAGAGATTCTTGT
>NC_027755.1:33100937-33102868 GCF_000695525.1 Brassica oleracea var. oleracea | reverse complement strand
CTACAACAAGATTGCTTCCGTCTATCAGCTCGGCTAATCGATTCCAAGAGGTCGAAGCATTAGCAACAGTCACGATACAAGCGGAAGAACGTAAAATGGATGAGAATTTTATTCAAGACAGAGAGTTAGATCCTGTGACAGAATCGAGTCAGGACAACAATGATGATCATGAATCAATCGTTACTGCCTTGACTCCACATCTGCATTCAGAGACGTCTGCTTCACTCGTGATTGGTGTACCAAGATTACTGATCATGAGAAGGCCAATGGTACATCACAGGAAGAAGATGTGTTTGGCTCCTAAGTCTTGGAGGTTTAAATTCAAAGGACATCTAGTGAAGAAACGAAGATTGGACGTTGTACAGACAATTTTAGAGTTTCAGTAGAGGGAATTGTCGAGCTCTGAATCTAAACTCAGTGGAGAGTTGGGGAGAATGTTGTCTGGAACTAGCGGTGAAGCTCTTGGTACAGTTCCAAGTGTTGATTTAATGAGAGAAAGAGCGGGTACCAAGCAACAGTCACTCAAGCTTAAGTCTGGATACCAAAAAGATTTCTCGTTGGCCACTCATGCAGCTACTGAATCTGGGATACATGTGGTGTTTGAGACAGTTCTACAAGATATTCAGGAACCTGCACTTTGTTTGCCGAAGAAGGCTGAGTTAGACGCAACTTTGCAGGCCAGCCTTACGTTGACAATGAATCAAGCTAAGCCGACGAGAAAGTTGAATAGCGTTTCAAGCCGTTTGCGGTTTGTTCTGGTCAGTCTTCAGTCACATAAAGAGTATGGGTTGTCAGAAGTTGATGAGGCTGTAGATTCATGGACACGAAAATGGTGCAAAGACTGGTGGTTTAATTTCAAACAGAGTGCAAGGGTTAGAGAAGCTTTTCGATTAAAATATTACAGGGAAACATGTTACAGCGAGCAGTTTCTGATGAAGCAAAGGAGTTTGAGCAACGTGGTACATACTTGGAGCAAACAAAAGCATATGATAAAAAACATTGATGTTCATATTACATGTACTGCAGATCAAGAGTATAATGTTATTCTTCATATTGGCAACCTTGTGCTGAATCACTGCCTTCCATGTATGCAAATTGTGAACCTTCGGTGGACGCTACTAGTGGAGAAGCTGAACAATGACATGATGATAAGAAGCATCGTAGCTGAGTGGCGTACAAATTTGGGATCAGCCCACTACGTCCTAGTCTTTTTGCTTGTGCTGGTGAGGCTCATATATACCGGCAGGCACAAGGGACATTGTATGAAACTTGCACAAGCATATAATGATTGGAGTGATGGTCGTCACATTCCGCAACTGACTCTGGCTGAATCAAACCTTGAAATGGTTAAGCTATTCTGCTTGTTTTGCATGTTGCACTGGCTACCAGAGACTGATGCAGAACTTGCACGACTAGCTGTGTTTGAGTCAGTTCTACAAAGGCCTAATGTCTATGAAGCGTTATCAAAGATGTGTGGGACTCTGAATTGGCAAACAAGGAAGCATATAGATATTGATGCAACTGCAGCTAGCTCACCGGAGAACGTTGAGTTCGACATAATTATGCAGGACAGTGTTGCGGTAATAAGAAAACAAAACCTTGACGATGAGAAGTTTCAAGTCAAGCACAGATGGAGAATCAGAAGATGCGTTTCCAGACTAGCCGGAGACAGTATCGTGTTGCAGCAGCTCTATTCACAGCTTGGGGTGAAGCTAGCACTTGCAGTGCTTTAGGTGAAGCCAGGATTTGTAGAGCTTGAGGACAAGCTCTATTTGAAGCGAAGGGTAATGATAGATACCGAATACTATAGCTGACGTGGCTGATGGTTACTGTGTTGGCAAGTTAGTGAAGTTGCTGATTGAGCCAGAGGCTTTGCTGTTACTGAAATTGGAGAGTATAAATAAAGATCCATGAGTGTTGTTGTTGATTAT
>NC_027755.1:33091793-33100820 GCF_000695525.1 Brassica oleracea var. oleracea | reverse complement strand
ACAAAAGCTTGCGTTGGCTCGCGGTTTCATCGATGGAGAAGCGGAAGTATATGTTCACCGCATGAATTCGTTCATCCCTTTCCAAAGCTGGAAGGATCTGAGAGAATCATTGTTGTGGAAGTATGGTGAACGAAACAAGGCAGAACAAGGTAGACACTTACAAATGTCTACAACAAGATTGATTCCGTCTATCAACTCGGCTAATCAATTCCAAGAGGTCGAAGCATTAGCAACAGTCACGATACAAGCGGAAGAACGTAAAATGGATGAGAATTTTATTCAAGACAGAGAGTTAGATCCTGTGACAGAATCGAGTCAGGACAACAATGATGATCATGAATCAATCGTTACTACCTTGACTCCACATCTGCATTCAGAGACGTCTGCTTCACTCGTGATTGGTGTACCAAGATTACTGATCATGAGAAGGCCAATGGTACATCACAGGAAGAAGATGTGTTTGGCTCCTAAGTCTTGGAGGTTTAAATTCAAAGGACATCTAGTGAAGAAACGAAGATTGGACGTTGTTGTTGATTATCAAAGGATCATAGAGAGTTGTTAGGCAAATCAGAGGAGTGTCTCTGCATTTGAGGCAAGTTCAGAGAGCTTGTTCTCTGGATTTGAAGGACCTTGGCGTTAGGGTTCATAGCCTTCTCGTCTTGGTATTGTTACGGTTTATACAATAAGCAATAAGATCGTCTTTTACATCTTAGAGTCTTATCAGCCACATTACTAATAAAGAAAACGTTCTTATTTGATTCAACTTCTTAAAAACATATTCTTCAAAGAAACCGAAAGTGAAATTTAAAAGATGCGTATGCTTTGAGACATGTACACCGCTTCATTCATTCAAGGGTTTAAAATTTGAGGACCACATTAGTATCGATATACTAATCCTTAATTTCTTGGTATATCAATGATATCTCTATATTCCTAACTTCTGCCTAAATTGTCCAGATCCGTAGCATCAGGTTAAAGGTGGTGTTTGGTATAAGGCTATTTGAATTCTCTCTTTAGGTTCTGCCACCAAAAGCAGAGACAGCAAAATATATAGGATAATTGGTTGTTTTCATAATCATGTTGGTCACTACGTAATAATAAAAATAAAATCATCGATGTGTCTATACACGTGTTCATACAGGATCAAAGATTGTGAAGAGCATAAAAAGCAAAGAAGAAAATGCAGTGTGAAATCATATAGGTACGTCCTTTTGGATTAGAGCATCATTATTCCAAGTTTTTATCGAATCTCTTAGCATAGTTAAGATTAAAAAGAAAAACAAAAATAGCTATTAAAACAAGAGAAGGTTATTATTTCTCCTGAATAGGAGACGTTTCTTAATTTGGTGCAGCCACCAAAACCAAAACGTTGAAGTCGCCGATACGATTTTCATGGCTACTACACGACTCAGATGCCTCCACCCGTCGACGTCCTCCTCCGCCGTTTCCACTGCTGATATGAAGTTGTAGCTTTTTCTGTTTGTTTCTGAGTTTTAGATAGATTAAAATGGAAGTTAGTGTAAATAAAACTGTGCCCTTTAGAAGTTTTTTTCATACTGAGAAGCTGTCTCATAGGAAAGCTACAATTATTGGTTATATCTCTATGTGTTTGTGGTTTTAAATTTGGTTCTGTCTCTTCATATTGAGAGGCTGTCCCATACATAGGAAACATTACAATGATCCATTGTATGTGTCTCTGTGTTTGTGGTTACTCTCTCCCATCTCTAAGTTTAGTATTGTTGTTGTGTTGTTCTATATATATATATGTGTTTATTCAGCTCGGTAATTTTATAGACAAAGTCATTCACTCATCAAACAAGTTCCTTCTTCTCTCATTTTCACAATCATGCACAAGTTCTATTTAATCACAAAACAATTTTCATTCTTCTCACAAAGTCATCGAACAAATTCCTTGTTTTTATTTTGTATGTTTTTTTTTTAAAGTCAATGTTTAAAATGTTATCTTGTAATATGTTTTAAGAAAAAGTTTAAGTTTAATAATAAAAATCAAAAAAAAATTGGTGTTTAATTAATTTTTTTTTTAAGAACTCTTAAATAATAAACTTGCAATGAAACACGTAAATTTTCGGGTCTCTTAGTTCAGTCTCTTAATTCACTTTTACAATTAAAAAGTATTAAAAAAAATAAGAGACCCATTTAGGGTCTCTAGGATAATGGTGCTCTAATTGATTTTTTCTAGGGTTGGCCAATTTGGTTCGTCGGCACTTATGATGATTAAAGAGTAAAGTCCGATGTTTCCAAGACCATTAACAAATAACACACAAAGTAATGAACTTGCTCGTTAAAGGTTAGACAAAATTTTGATTAGCGACGACATCTAGAAATACATAAATAAATAAACGTCCATCATCTAATAGTCAAGATGCTAATTAACAGCAGTCCAAACACTTGGTATATTTGACGAAAACACACACATGTTAACTGCCTTGTATCCTGGTATCTATATCCACCCCTGATGCTCCATCTAATATATATGATTTGTACAAAAGTATAATACTATTTGGTCGGAGTTAAAAACTTCAATATAATTTATACGTCCAGACTGTGAATTTCCATTTTTAGTGCATGCACACGTGGTTTTCCAATCATTGTTCATGCATGTAATATATATTACGTAGTTTGTTTGTTATTTGATTTGGAAGTATTTTCTTGTCAACGATTTGATTTGGGTTCCCGTAAAATTTTTGTTTAATACTACTATTAGTTTATAGGTATATAACGTACGGAAAAGCGAATTTTTACTAAAGATTTTAAATGTTTAATCGCTTTTAGATGCGTGATTTGTGGTGATAATCTGACGCTGTCAATTGGCATATATCCGAGTGATGAAGTTGATAGATTTATATACACTAAGTGCATGATGACTGTGAGTTAATATTCTGCTAATCTTAAATTTATTTATTATGATGTTAGGACCACTTTAATTATCTGTAGTTGATATTCGCGTTTCATCTAAATTACTTTTAGGAAACCTTTAATTAAAAAAAAAACTTTTATTGTGATGTTAGGACCTCATCTTGAATCCAGATACTAGGTCTTCACATATTCACATCCAAATACACTTGACAATCCTTCAAAACCGTAGGTTAATAGATAGCGAACTTACAACACGCCTGAGGCAGTGAGGCTACCAAGTCAAGATCAAATGATTACTACTGTCTTTCAAGTGTCCAGCGAGTGAGACGTCTACGGTCTACCATGGGATATATGTGTTGATGCGAAGATACTATCGTTTGGAGGTTCAACACATGTACTTGTATTATACATACGATGATCAGTCATTTATTTAAAATCCAATATATTCCGAAATTGATTATGACGAAATTGAAACCAAATCTACCCAATCAATTTTAGATAAATTTCTATATTCGTTACTAGTTTTCTGTAAAAAAATTCGATGTTATAATTAAAAACACTCCCAATTTTGATCGCAATTCGCAAGTCAATGATAAACACACGTATTCTCTTTATTTAAAATCCAATATATTCCGAATATTCGAGCCATAAAATTCCTTTGTTCTCTTTATATAAAAAAAATAAAAAATCAAGAAACAATTTTGGCCAACCAAGTTGACTTTCAGAGTTTGTCACGATCGATATAGTTGCATAAGCTTATTGTAACGCCAACAAGATTGATCTAGCTAGCGACCATATCAACTACCAAGAGGTATGCGTAGTCTTATTAATTTTTACCCGATTTATTTTAACCATTTCATTACTAACACTCGACGTTAGGAAGAAAGAAAAACCTGAAGAATTACTTATGGTTGTTGACACTCGGCCTCAGGCTCTTAATCATGGTGATGATTTGAAATGATCATTTGAATTTTGTGGAAATATATCGTCGTAATTGATAACTAGCCATTTGCAGTAATCGTAATTAATACGTAGTTTAGTAAAGAAAAATATCTGAAAACTTTATAACTATATATTAAAAAGGATTAAGATAATAATTGTGGCGTAAGCATCATTATCACATTACATTACTTGTGCAAGTGATGATTGAACCATTCAAACCAACCGAGCGGTAAAACGCCGTGACAGATATTAACCAAAATACCGAAACTACCCTTTAACCGGTAACTATCACCGTCCCTGCCACGCCTCCTTTCAAAAAGATCTTCTTCCTAAAGTGTTCTCTCACGATTCCCTTTATACCCCCAAACATGCCTCTGATTCTTTCTTCGTTGTCATCATCTAGATTCTAGGGACACTTCAGATCATGGGGATTCTCCGGAACTCGGTTATAGGGATACCGGTTTTGGTGGTGGTGTTGTTCTTGGTACGAGTTGTTTTGTTCAAAACCGGTTTGATTTACACGGTTAAGCAATGGCGGAGGAAGATCTTCGATTGGTTTCACGTTTACCAGTTCTACAGAGTCCCTGAGTTCAACGATAACTTGCAGGAGAATCAACTCTACCGTAGGGTTTACGCTTACTTGAATTCACTCAGCTCCATCGAGAATTCGGATTACACAAACCTCTTCGCTGGGAGAAAGTCAAACGAGATCATCCTCCGTCTCGATCGGAATCAGGTGATCGGAGACGAGTTTCTCGGCGCTAGAGTCTGTTGGATCAACGGAGAAGACGAAGACGGTTCGAGGAGTTTCGTTTTGAAGATCCGAAAAGCTGATAAACGGAGGATCCTCGGTTCGTATCTCAACCATATACACACAGTCTCCGAGGAGCTGGAACAGAGGAACAAGGAGTTGAAGCTGTTCATGAACGTCGCTGGGAACGATGAGAAGATCGGGAGATGGAGATCGATTCCGTTTACTCACCCTTGCACCTTCGATAACATCGCCATGGAGGCGGATCTGAAGGAGAAAGTGAAGTCCGATCTCGAATCGTTTCTCAAAGGGAAACAGTTTTACAATCGGCTAGGACGAGTCTGGAAACGGAGTTACCTTCTCTACGGACCTTCCGGCACCGGAAAATCAAGCTTCGTGGCGGCGATGGCTAGTTTTCTAAACTACGATGTGTACGATGTAGATCTATCCAAAGTAGAAGACGACTCGGATCTCAAGATGATTCTGTTACAAACCACGTGTCGATCCGTGATCGTCATCGAGGATCTAGACCGGTTCCTCTCGTCGAAATCAACGGCTCTGAGCGTTTCCGGTGTTTTGAATTTCACCGACGGGATCCTCAGCTCATGCGCCGCGGATGAACGGATCATGGTCTTCACCATGACGTCAAAGGAGCAGATCGACCCGGCGGTGCTCCGGCCGGGTCGGGTCGACGTTCACATCCATTTTCCGTTGTGTGATTTCACGGCGTTTAAGGCGTTGGCGAGTAGCTACTTGGGTTTGAAAGAGCACAAGCTCTTCCCCCAAGTGGAAGGCATATTCCGAGACGGTGCGTCTCTAAGCCCCGCCGAGATCGGAGAACTGATGATCGCCAACAGAAACTCGCCTAGTCGAGCGCTTAAATCGGTGATCAACGCGTTGCAAACGGACGGAGATCGGAGGGGAACTCCGGCGACTACGACGCGGTTGTTTCACGAAAGAGCGTCGTCGGAAGATTACGAAGGAGATACGAGTGGGCCTTTATGCGGCGGAGGAAGTTCGCCGGCGGTGAAGGAGTTCAAGAAGTTGTATGGACTATTGAGGTTGAAAAGCAACAGGAAATCTCAGTCGTTCAATCTGACTCGGGAGCTAAGGAACGGTTCGTGATCTGAAACTTTAAAAGTCAACTGACAAGTGGGCTTCTGTGATTGGCTGCGAGAGTATGAACAAAAACAATTGTTTCCTCAATATTTAGTTGAATATGTACATAAGTTTTATTATTTATGGTTTGATGACTCACATTTTTTACATTTAAAACCATTTTTCTTCTTCCAAACGGCTTAAATTTGTAGTTTTCAAGTAAATTTCTCTAGAAAATTAGAGTTCTTGATGAACACACATTTTGTTTTTTTAATGCTTTTATAAAAATCGGATATAGTCATATAACTGGGGGATCATACTGGTTGTCACATAGACCAACCTAATGATTATACTCCTTACCATCTTATTTAATGCATATTTTATGTTGATTTTAAAGTTTTTGGATTTTTCTATAACACATCTCACATGAACTATAAAGACCCAGCAATAGTTATAGTGTGGGCCTATTTGTAGAGAAGGCCCATTATAATTTATGTAATCTCCTAATTAACCCCTGTTGACGCTACGGCGTTAATACACGCGCGCTTGATCAGTTTAACCATACTCTGCCTTGCTTCTCCGATCGTAGCCGAGGGTTGTTTCCGGAAAATCGCATTTTAAACACCGAAAGTGTTACTTTTTAGCATTTTAAACAATGAAGTTTTTTTACTATCACTTTAAATTTTCAAAGTGTCATTTTTATCATAATAAACCTCACTTTTTCCTATTCATAGAAAACTGGTACTATTCATTTTACAGGTCAAAATGATAATGTGTCAGTTTTTTTTTTTTCAATAAAAAATAAAAATACAGAAAAAATCGAATGAAATTGGAAAAAAGTGTAAACAATTCAAAACAAATTTTTTTAAAAATGTAAAAATTCAAAAAACATAAAAATTAAAATTAAAATTTCAAACTCAAAAATAAAATAAAATTCAAAAAATTCAAAAAATTTAAAAATAAGATCTAAAATTAAAATGTCAAATTTAAAGATGCAAAAGACTCTTATGCTCTAACAAAGAGTCTTTTGCATTAACAAAGCACAGTAATTTTACTTGATGTATGCAAACTCATCATGCTCATCCGAAAATGGTGTGCTTTGTTAGAGCATAAAAGTCTGATTGGTGTGCTTTGTTGCATAAGAGTCTTTTGCAGCTTGAAAATGTCAAATTTAAAGATGCAAAAAGACTCTTATGCTCTAAAAATTGGTGTGCTTTGTTATGCTTACTACACCATGGAAACGCCTCTACATCTCTTGTACACCAGCCTTCACATATATGCAGGTGTTTTATATATCTATTTAGCTATTTTATAGGGCACACTTGTTTTGCTTTATTGGCTGATCAACAGCATTGCAGGTTTTATGGACCGGAGGGACTGTCAATCTTTGTGTCGCATTTTTCTTATTCTCGTGTTTTTATATTGCAGGGTTTGGTTTTGTGTATTTTGAAGATGAACGGGATGCTGAAGATGCAATCCGCAAGCTTCACAACTACCGTTTTGAGAAACGCACGCTATCAGTTGAATGGGGGAGGGTATATATATATATATAGTGTTCTCGTTTTTTTTTCGTGAAGCTCTCACTTTGTTTCCTACTTGTTAAAAACTCTTTACTTGTCTGGCTTTCAGGGTTAACGCAGCAGGCATGGTGATGGGTCATATCAGAAGCCTACAAAGACATTGTTTGTCTGCAACTTCGACCCCTTTAGAACAAAAGAAGTCGACATTGTAGAGCACTTTCAACCCTATGGAAAGGTCATCAACGTACGTATGAGGAGCAACTACTTATTTGCTCAGTTTGCAACTCAAGAAGATGCTACAAAAGCCTTTGAGGCTACTCAAAGAAGGTAAATAGCAACACAGCCGCCTGATACTTTTTCTTTATCCAAATATTTAACATGGTGGTGGTGGTAGCAGCTTTTTTTTTATCGAACACATCACCTTTTGTGCCTGCAGCCAAATATTGGGCAAGGTTATTGCTGTTGAGTATGGCTTAAATGATGATGATGAAAGAGATGACCGACGTGGTGGTGGTAGTCCGAAGAGATCTCCTAGCCCTGCGTATCATAGGCGTCCAATTCCTGATTATGGTCGTCCTCGAAGCCCTGAATATGACAGAGGCAGGAGTCCAGCAGCTTATGACAGACGCAGGAGGAGTCCATCAGCTTATGACAGACGCAGGAGTCCATCAGCTTATGACAGACGCGGGAGGAGTCCATCAGCTTATGACAGAAGCAAGAGTCCAGCAGCTTGTGAAAGACGCATGAGTCCAGCAGATTATGGACATAGGAGTCCTGATAATGGTAGACAAAGGAGTCCTTCTTATGACAGATACAGAAGGTAAATTATAGTAATGGCTTTGGTTTCTCACTTGCACTCATTGGGATGTCTCTGTAAATGTTGATGGTAATGTTTTGATTGTATAGTCTATCTCCAGTTCCAAGAGGAAGAAAAGCTGAAGAATATGAGAAGAATGCAGAACCAGAAGCTACCAAGAATGCTTGTGACACAATGGTATCTCGGCCGTAGAATGGTAGAGTTCTAGCATGTTTTTTCTATGTTGTGTTCGAGTTACAATATGTTTTTGATATTAGTCTGAAAACACTACTATAACTTGTGTCCCTGATGATTGTTATGGTACCTCCTTGACTATGATCCTTTATAGAATTGGAGTGGAGATTCTATGTCTTCGTTTCTTGTAGTGCACTGTTACGCTGCTCATAAGGTGGACTCGTGTGGAGTTAAATGGGCCGGAAAGGCCCAATATGTGTTGGGAATCTTGTCGACGACGATTTTGAATTTTGATCTTCAAGAAAAGGATTTATATAAGAATTAAAAAAATGAAGATCTAAAATAGAAAATCAAGAATATAATTCCTAACTTCAAAAAAGTTCAGATACAATAAATCTCATATTTCTGATAATCAAAACATTTAATCTTCTTGAAAGCCAATCATTTAGTGCCATTAGTTATATTTATCGGTTACAGTTAGCGGATTAAAATAGTTTGGTCAACATAGATATAAATATAATACATTCAAAATTGAGAATTAAAATGATTTAGTTAAAATTGTAGTTTTTCATTTCTATTAGAATAACTTATTTAAATATATATGTTTTCCTGGAAGAAAAAAATTGTTTTAAAAAAATTTAAAAGATAACATTTTAAAATATGAATAAAAAAATATTACATAAAATGTAGTTTAAAAGATAAATTTAAAGTAACTTCAGACATAACACTAAAATGAGTTTAAACACACTAAAATGTCGTTTGTCATAAATATGAGGTGCTTTGTTTCCGACTCTTGTTCGAAAAGATTGGACAGTAACAGACGTGAACGGCTGTTTTTTTTTTTTTTT
>NC_027755.1:33079575-33091675 GCF_000695525.1 Brassica oleracea var. oleracea | reverse complement strand
TTTTTTTTTTTTTTTTTGGTCTCAACATCAACGTAGAGGCGACGGCCGGAGCTAACTGTTCTTTCGTGGGAGTTCTTTTTCTGTTCGAGAGAGACAGAGAAAAGGTTTTTTTATTTTTATCTAAACGTGAAATTATCCATGGTATCTGACGTGTATGGCTGTTTGATGTTGCGATTTGGCTTCTCCGTCGTTTTTCATTTGCTTTATTTTATCGGGTAATATCAATGATTTATGCTTCTAACGATAACATGTTTAAGGTTTTAATTTTAACTTTTATGTTTGTGTTTAAAATTGTTTTGAGTTTAAACACATTTATTTTTATGTAATGTCTGAATTTATATTATATTTGTGTTTCTAATTAAGTTTTTGAGAAATTCCATAGTATAACCCTTTTTAATTTATTTTCATAAAAATAGTTTTTAATGAAGAAAATGACTAAAATAAGTTTTATTAAAAGATAAAATTACATTTTTACCTTAGGTTTAACTAATCTATACTTATGGTTTAGAATTAAAGGGTGGAGTTTTGGGGATAGGGTTTTAAATTTTAAAAATAAAAAATAAATATTAAAAAATTTAAAATAAAAAGAGTTATTTTGATCATTTTCTTCTTTGAGAGCTATTTTTGTGACAAAAACTTAAAAATTGATATTTGAGAGAATTTTTCTAAGTTTTTTATTAAACAATTTTTTTAGTTTTGATTCATTTGTGAAAATAATATTTCTATGTTTATTTTAACATATATGCTTAAATAAGACATTTTATTCGAGATGAAAAATTATATTTCTTTTTGGTAACCACAGAAATCTCAAATGATTTCTATCTCCAATGACTAATATCACAAAACTTAAAAATTACAAATTCCAGTTAAGTCATTTTTAAATAAACAAGTTTTATCTCTAACATTTGAACTGAAATCCCAAAAAAAAAAATCATTTTTGTATTGAGCTAGTAAGCCATTTTAACTTTGTTATACCGCTAAATACTAAGTAATTATGCTAAAACCAAGCGCTCGTAGCTTGGTGGTAAAGGAGGTACAGCTGTACTGTCCGCCACCCGGGTTCGAGCCTTGGCCACAACGGATTTAACATCTCTTTCGTTGGGGCGCTGGACCCTTTTCGGAGGGATAGTTGGAAATGTGACTGCCCAAATATCAGAGTTATCAAAAAAAAAAAAAGTAATTATGCTAATTTTAGTAGAATTAAAATGGCTGGTATGAGATTTATCTGTGTTTGATTAGAAATTGATGATTAAAATGATATGTCTGTGAGTTAATATTTTTAGCTTATTTTCAAAAGTTAAGAAATTATGTTATTAATTTTTCCTAACTAAAAACAGTCATTTGTAGTATATTTTAGACGACTAAGAATCAGTGCGTCACATTTAGTTGTGTGCATGCTCATCTTCTGGAGACAAATGCTTGAGATGTTATTGACTCGAGATTAGTTTTAGCTATGTTGGGTTTCATTGTTTTCTCTCATTGTGGTCTAAGTAGGTGGTTTAAGAGATAATTTTCTCTGGTTTAGAGAGAGTTTGGGCTCATTGGGTTGAAATTACAGCAAAGTTCAGTTCAGGTAGCTTAAGATCCATCTAGTGATTCTTTTGTGAAGTTAGAGAACTTTGTCTATAAGTGTGGTTAAATCACTTATGGTGAAATCATGTACTCCCAGAATTTAAATATGAAGTTGATGATCAGTTAAAGAGAGAGAATCAGTGCGTCACCTTTTATTACATGTCCAGTGGTATATTATGTGATGTAGATTCATCTTTATCTTCGAGACAGGTCCTTTTATTCCTTCGATTTCTTTGGCCTGAAGATAACAGCTTTCTGTATTTAAAATAAAATATAGTTGACTCGATGGATCCGTTGCGCTATTTTTTTCTCGATTATTTTGAATAAAGCGACCATGCGCAGATAAATCTAGATCTGTATAGACTACGAGAATATCGCGTTTGATTTTATCCTATATACTTGAATGTAATTACGAGTAGTATTCAAATATAGTCAGTAATTAAATAATCAAAACAACACAGACCCAATGAAAAATCATGTTTGGTTGGCGGGCACTATAAAGTGGGCATCTACTTCCGCATTTCAAGCCAGCTACTAATCATCATGTGTTCATACTCACATTTATCTTATACTATTCCGACAAAAGTATACTTAGTATATTTATTTTAAATTAATAAATATCTGATACATATCATTTTAATTGTTTTCATCATATTAAAAATAAATTAAAACATTCCTTTAAACATAGCAAGTTGTCGAAAATATGTGTAGCTTCCCCAAATGGTTTATAATTTAGAAGATATATGCAATAGAAAAGAACTTAATTTATTGGTGTACGGGTTATGGTAACCTTTACCGAGTTAAATTTTAAATTGTCTGAAATGTAGTGCTTATACAGTGAAGTTTATGATAGTAAATAATACTGCGATTTCTGAAATTACCAACGTTAAATGTGTATACACATTTATCATGGATCAATTAGAAAGGTCACTTTCATCTAATTGGAAGATTAAAAAGCGGATTAGGTGGATGAACGTGAAGGGTACGGTCTGATTATTATTATTTTATACTAATAATTAAGATAATGAAAATGTCGAGTGGAATGTGACATCGCATTGAAACTGGTAATAACGAGAATTGAAGAAAAGCTTGTTGTCGTCTCTCGGTCTTAGTGGGTGTTTGCTTCAAGGGATTTAATTACCTTTAACTACAAATGATGATGATTCATTAATATGACCATATTTTACAGATCCACGCATACTTCAAACGGAGTATTAAGTTAATGAATGTTATAAACGGCTTTTAGTTGGAGCAGGTTAACGTATAGGCTTGATTTTTTAAAAATGTTAGTGAGTTAATTCCCAGCTTGAAACTTCTTGTTTTAAATTCTTAATAATTCTCTATTCAAAGAAGAATAAATAACTCTCGTTTCAGGAATTTTTTTTTTTTTTTAAATACTCCTAGAAGCTCTCATATATTAGAAGGTGTAGTAATGAATTTCCGTTAAAAAGGATAAAACATTGCTAAGTTCATGCACGGACACAAAAGTCAAAAAAAGCCGAAGAGCGCTATGAATATAAATGTTTCTCCAAAATGTGATGCTTTGGGATTCGACAATCATGACTCTTCGTGGATAATCATTCCAATAATATTTTCTTTATTTTTACCACCCGTAATATTAATTTTTCTTTTTGGATCAAATCACCCGTTATATAAATTCTGAACTGAGAAGTGAGAAGACTATATTGTATTACTGAGACTTAAGTTTTGCGCTGCAAATGGTATATCTACTGGATTGTGACTATTTGACAACACACAAATTACTGGAGAAACAAAAATAACACATAATTTTGATGGAATTTACTAGTATGGGCGGGCGCATTTTATATATTAATTACTCCAACTAATTTACTAGTATGGGAGTAGTTGTCTAGAAGGTAATAATTGTGAATTATATAAACTGAAAAAGCTGAAAATTCTGAGAAGAGTAATTCCGTTCACATGCAATGAGTTCTGGGTTACCATCAAATAATTTTAAAGTTTAAACTTGATACGTTGATTATTAATTTCAAATACGAATATCAGCATACTCAATTATTTTTACTATGTATATGTTGCCACTATTAGGTACCGTTTAGAACCTATGTAAAAAACAGATAAAAATTTCAGTTATATTTTCCCCATGGTTCTTACATGTGTTCTATCACTCTTTGCGATACATCGAATCACTTGCATACATATTTCGTCGGTAACAAAACAAAAACAGCTAATAGAATTGTTGCTAGCATTCGCAATGACAAAGAGAACACTACCACAATCATATTTTTGGTCGCCTTCTATTATATTTTAGCTTAGTGCATGGTTCCATGCATGCAATCACTCGTTGCTGCTGCTATCCATCTAAGCAAACGCGTTATTGATGAATTGTTATTATAACAGTGACTATATATTAAGTGATGAATTGTTATTATAGCAGTGACTATATTAGATAGCTAGTAAATATGAAACTTATGCAGTATTCACTCAACCGGAATAAAAATGTACCAAACATGTTTACACCACTTAAATATATATCAAACTGATTAAAAATAAAGACGAGTGAATTACACAAATACTTCTGCAAATAGAAGAAATGATGAATACAGATCTCACTGGTTACACACAATGCACTTATATTCACTTATTCTTCTACCCTCGTATGATATCCCTCAGCACTCACTCCTCAGTACTAAAGAAAATTATCATCACACACTAATACTATTTAAAAAGAACAACACCCGAAAGAAGGAATAGAAAGGACTATCTGTAGACTAAGTCCTGACAACTTTAACTAAAGTACCCCATGTGAGAAAGAACAAAAGATCATCAAAGTAAAAATATAATAAATAAGGAGTTAAAAAGGTGAAAAAGAGAAGAGATAACAATAATTTCATGATCTCTTTTTAACCTTTTTCACCACGAAGATCCTCCTGTATTAGTGAACATCCCACTCCAGTATGTATTATTACCATGGCTCTTGTCTTGAGTTGTGCTCGAAAGCTCTTTCATGTCTGAAAAAGGGAACAAAACCCTACTTGCTCCATTCATGTCATCAGCATGATTATTATCTTCAGCTCTTTGGTTACTGTTGATGGTGTTGTTTCCAATCCCTTGATGATGATCAATGGAGAACGAAAGGTTATTGTTACTCTGTTTGTAATCAACCATTGTTGGAAACCCTAAAGATGAGTAAATGACTGAGTTTGAATCCATCATTTGACCAGGCAAGAACGTGTTCATTCCTCTCGAAGAGACTCCATTAGATCTTAGAAGCTCTAGAGCTGAGACAGGAGATGATGAAGCATAGATTGAAGATGATGTATTGTTGTTCTCGATCTTTGGCATATGAAGAAACTGAGACATACCATGATGATGATCTTGCATGACCGGGAAAGACAACAAGTTAAGATCTTTTGACGACTTGTTAGGGATTTGGCTTGAGAAAAGAATCGGTGGGTTTAGATCTGGAAGCTTGGGGTTGGAATGTGAAGCTAAAGGTGTTGAGGATCTCTTGTTCTTTCTTGAGCTGCCTCCAACAGGGACGTTGCGTAGAGAGCCACCTTCGGTCCAATACCTTCGACAACCTTTGCAGAAGTATCTTGGTTGCGTGAGACTGTAGTTGTTGTAATAACAGAACTTCGTATTCGTTGAGTTACATCTTGGACAGTTTACTTTCTCTTGTGGTCTGGCCTTTCTAGTTTCCATCGTAGTAGCCGTATTGTTGTTGTTTCCGCCGGAGCCGCCGTTCGCTACGGTGGCGTTTGGCCTTGATGTGGTGGCGATGAATGTTGGTTGCTGTTGTTGCGATGTGCTGTTGTTGGTGTTTGAAATCATTTGATCCATTGGTTTTACGTTTATCATTTCTTGAAAACCCTATAATAATTAAGATATATAAAGATCTAATGAATCACAAACCATGTCAAATAGAACAATAATAACAATTGCAAAACCGAGTCCTGAAGCTCGCCAAGATTAGGGTTTGGTGATAATTAAGTAAAATTTGGGTAATAATTAAGCTCAAAGAAAAAAATTAAGGTTTTTGTGGTTATATCGTCGGTGCTTTAAAGGAAAATTAATTCTGAAAAGGAAAACTAAAGCACCGTATAGAAAAACAATTTGGTAAGACCTGAGCACCAAGAACAAAAGGTAAATAACAAATCATACCTTTTTATCCATTAGTAATCAAAATCTATAATTAATCACATAAAAAGGTGAACTTGTAGAGAACAAAAGTTTCTTTAACTCCTTTCGAAAGTTCTGAAACGGATAATCTCCCATGCAAATACTCATATTTAAAAACAAATCCAAATAAAGAAAACATACATATAGACATATCTCTCTTTATGAGACTAGACGTATATATAACTACAAGAAGCAGCATAAGAAATTGTTATGTATGTGACTAAGTTCAGTATGGATATAAATATATATAGAGAGAGATGGAGAGAGTTAAAGAAGAAGAAACAAACAGTTATAGCAAAGAGAGATCTTTTTGACGTACCTGTGTCCACTTCGTAGCATCCATGAACTTTGACAAAGAGAAAGGCAGAGAGAGAGAGAGTAAAGAGCAAAGAGAGAATGTTTTGGAGAGTGTTTTTTTGGACTTTTGCTTCTTCTTCTTTTTTGGGACGGTATGGCTCTATGCGTGAGCTTTCACTTTATGGATGATGAAAGAAAGCAGCCAAGAGGTAGGAAGAAGAAGAGAAGAAACCTGCAAAATTAAAATTTAATATTTAATATTAAAAAGCAAAAGAAGGGTTTGTTGTTTTTGACTAGTGATAATAATGTCTCATGGCCTCCCTCTCTAGTTCTTTTCTGGTCCCTCTTTATATATTTTCAAAAGGAAAAATAGGCTTAATTTGTATAATTATCTAATTGGTTGGCTCAATAAAATCAGTGATCATATTCTTTTTATCATGAAGTTCAAATATTCAAGTAAATTTCGGATGAGCATGATGAGTTTGCATATATCCCCAAATTTACCTCTACTTGAATATTATAGTTTTACCACTGTTTTGACTAACTTGTTGGTCGTGTTTTTTTTTTTACGTTTCAGCTTCTCATATGATCCATGTCCCATGGTACATACTTAATTCTCCCTAGGCGGTGGTCAAAACTCTCATGTTTTAGTGAAATCTCAATTTAACCAAAAAATACAATAGCTCTCAAGTCTCAACATCTCGTGTTTTAATTTGCGTTAATTTGAGCTGAAACATTTTCATAATTTCATATATTGCAATATTGAGTATATAAAATATATATAAAGTTCTCTTTTGTTGTGGATGGATTGTTGTGATAGTATATTTCGTAGTTATACTATTTATAAATATAGAAGGCGAATATTATTGTTATATATCTTTATATTCATGCTGATTACTCTTATTTCAATACAAAGCGTCAGTGGAATTATGAGTTGTATACTATTCCCGCCCATCCATTTTGGGATTTTAAATTATCTTTTTAGCTTACGATCCGTCAATTTCAAAACCCAGACACGTTATACGTTATATCATCTTTACATGTATATAATTGACGTTTAAAATAGATCTTATAATCTCTTAATTGATTTATTAAGTATGTGTAGATTAGGTGGCGAAATTCGGTGGTGAACTTGAAATTCTTATTAACGTGATTAATTTGTAATAAATATCAGACTTAACATGGTCCATAAAGCACATATGGTTTTTCGCTTAAGCTTTATATAAAATACTATATATATGTTGACTGTAATTAGGGATTATGGATTATTCTTCGGACGTAATACTTTATTTTATTTTATTATGTTATTTCTAGGAATATGTCACGAAAATTTCACCCCTTATATCAAGTGTTCTTCTTTATTATACCACACATGGCAAATAAAGTTATCATGATCATATTCTTAAATCGTAAAAGCAATAAAAAAATGTCGCGCTAATCAGATAATTAGAATAAAAGTTTGTAAAAAGCACATAAACTGAAAATCGAGGCCAATAAGAAACACAGAAAAAACTTTCAAACAAACAATTTTTCAAAAAAAAAAAAACTTTTAAACAAACAATACCGCATTCATTCTAAAAATATCAAATCACGTGTTAATAAACCATAGCTATACAACCTGCTTTATTGTAGTCAATGATGGTTGCAAAATTTATTAAATCACACTAGTTACTTACATTTGAGCATCATACATTAAGCGGTTTCATATTGATTTCAATCAATAGCTAGAGAAAATAAAAATAGTCATATGAAAATCTTGGCTATATTGCTTCATAGAAAACACATTGGTTGATACAAAAAAAACACAGTGGTTATATTGCTTAATACAAAACAAAAAAAACAATTGGTTATCTTGATAAAAAAAAGGTTTGGTTATCAATGCATATAATTCAGAAGATGAGGGATCGGAGAAGAATCAGAGAAGGACCGACAGGAAGCGACAAAAAGGAAGTGGCTGGGCCCTAGTTTTAGGGCGTGATTGAAATAATTAGCATTTTATAAATCTAAAGGACTGTTTCTTTGATCAAATCCTTTCTCTTACTGACGTCGACACATGTCTTTCCAACCCAACCAAACACCCTCTCCCACACAATACTCTCTCTCTCTCTCTCTCACTCAATTCCCAGTGTCGTTTTGTGGATGCTAGCTTGATCACCTCGCCTGCCGTTTTACTCCATCCTTAAACGACCTACCACGTCTCACATGGTTTACCACCACTAGCTAGGTCGAAGCAAACTAGGCTCATTCAGATGTGTGTACAACTTGTACATTGAATAGAAAAAATGTATTAAGAATCGTAGCCACCGAACTTATACAGAGAAAATAATTTATTGGACCGCTTTGATGTAATGATGATCACATCTGAAAGAATCACATTATCCTAGCCACTAATTATGCATTATTAGGCCATTCTATATGGCCCACGGTACTTTATCGCGACATGCTATCTTCTTCCATGTGATATATCTATTGAACAACCATACATTCGAATCCAGCTCGATCAAGAAAAAGTTTTAACACAAAATTCGATATTAATTTCATTGGGGCAGTGTTGTCAGGCCTGTAAAAACCCATATAAGTACTTGGTCCACTAGACAAGTATCCAACGATGTATCAGACTTATCTAATGAGTAATGACAATGTATGTATGAACGAATCATCTCTTAAACCGTACGTCAAATGTCATCTCTTTTCAACTTCTTCTTCTTCCATGCAACTTCCTGAAAACCATAGAATATACAAACATGGTTCTGTGATACGTATTTTTATGACAAGACAGGACAACATTTTCAGATATAAAATGTAAATAAACTAAAGGTTACTTTACCCATAAGTAACACCTAGCGACATCATAGAGACAATGGAGACGACTTGTTGTTCTTGTGATCTTCATATCATTTTCATTTTCCGATGAAACGACAAAACTGCACTGTCCCACCACGTCATTATCATCATCAGCTCGATCTTTCCTCAACCGGAACCACCGTTTCAACGCTGCGAGATAACGAGGATGATCACAAGCCAGAGGCGTTTTAGTACCTTCACGAGGAAGAAGCAGCCTCGGAGGCAAATCAAGACGCTTGGGGTATTTAGGAGGAGCTCGTAGAAGAGTATGTTGTTTAGGCTTGCCAGGTTCTTCTTCCCATGAGAAAGGAACCGAAGCGCGAGAGTGTGATAAGTCATCAGGTGAAGACAAGAGTGATAGTGACACGTGATGGCTTATCACTGGTGATGAAGTGTACTGTTGTTTTCTCGATTTCGCCGCCAAGACAAGTTGAAGTTTGGATGTTATTATCATCTCCTCTTCTTCATCCTCTTCATCATTTTCAGTACCCATAATCACAACGTTCTTGTTGATTGATGCTTATGATCGTTCCAAGAAGAAGAAGCCAATATATTCTTAAATATACGTAGGTAGTTATCATAAATTCATAATCACAACGTTATTGATGTTGTTGACATTACAACCATAAACTTTATCATAAAACTGAAAGTCAAACCATACTCTTTTTGTTGAGGAAGATTAGCCGGAATAAATTCACCTCAAAACCCCCAACTACATCTACAACAAGACGGCCCATTAGCCCATTATGATGACCAAAGGCCCAAAGACCGTGAAAGACTTTATATATACACAGAGTGAAAATCTCGAGTCCATAGCGACAGAACCTTGTGCGACCAACGTTAACTAAAACCAGGTCTCCGAGTAACGTTAATTAACAACAGCTAACTCTCACAACTAATGACGATTAATCACTTCATAATGACAAATTATTAATCCATGCTTACTTCATTCTCTAACGAAGAATAACTCTTCATTCTCCTCGTCATTTTCTTAACCTCATCGCTTGAATATATAAATATCTTCTTCGCCATCTTGCAAAACTCACTGCACCACAAAAACAAAAACATTCAATAATCATATTATCAAACCAGTTCCGGTTTAATTCGGTTCAATTGATTTTAACTGAACCGGAAATGGTTTACTACTACTCTGTGAATTATATTTTACTTACTTCCATGGATCATCCCCAGCAAGCATCATGTCACCTTCATCATCAGTGAAAACAACGATCCATTTGTCTCGAGGAAGAAGCTGTCCTTGTATCTCAAACATCTCCTCAAGCTCCTTAATCAGTTCATCATATGATTTCAACAGCGTTAAATCTACCGCACGACCAACGGCTATCCCTTGCATTTGCACCTTTTTAAAGAAAACAACATTTCAGAACTTTGTAATATTTTATATCAAGTGATGATTAAAGATGATTACTTTGGTTCGAGTCCTTGATGTTTGTTGCTTCTTTGGCTCATTAACTGAGCTTGGAGTGATGGGGTCTTGACACTTGGCAGCTTCACAAGCATCCATCGGTTGCTTGTCTGGAGGTATTGGAGCTGGAGGATTGCTTGTAAGATCAAATCCAAACAACCTATAGCAACTACTCGCAGGAGGAGGAGGAGGAGGAGGCTCAGCTTGGACGCCTAAGAAACTAGCTTGACCTGGGCTCAAACTTGATGATTCAATGGGTTTTGACCTTTTGCTTTTGGGTTGTGATTGTTGAGCAGGTGTTGAAACTGGGGAAGATGGCAAGAAAGGCTCAATCTCCCATGGTGAGACTTTGTCTGGTCTCTGAACTGTTGTTGGCTCATCCCATTGGACCTAAACAGGGGAAGAAGAAGAAAGAATGTTTACATGTAGGGAGCTGCAATGGTTAAGTAAAAGAACATGGAATGGTTAACTGAACCTGTAATGATCTCCATGTAGAAGCTGGCCATTGTGAAGATAGATCTCCAACTCCCACAATAGTACCGGTAAATCTGAAAGAAACTCAACCATTCAGAATCAAGAACAGTTAACTAATGATCATAAAAAAAAAAAAAAGAATCTTACATTCTCTCAGGAGACTCTTCTCCTTCAAATCTCATTCTGAATCTAGTACCAAGAGAGAAACCATGCTTCATGGCCTCCATATACTTGTTCACTCCTACTATGAATTGGCTTATCCTGAAAATACACAAACTTTGTATCTTAAATCTAAAGTCCTATGTTGAATATAGCAAAGAGTATCATGTACACCACCTCACCTAGGCTTGTACAAAACAAGAAACAGTGTTTGGGTGTTTACAGCATGAGAAGCTGTAGCAAGGACTCCCAAATGCATGCTCTGACTCGAAATAACCGAAGCAGGCATCGTGTTCTGATGCCTAGCTAAACGCCTCACTCCAACTCTCAAATCCCCATTCTCACCCCTAAGAACAAAAAGGAGTTTCATTAAAACTAAAACAAGACTAGTAAAGTTTCAGGAGAAGTAATAGTACCTCAAGAATACAAAAGCATCTCCAGCTACAAGTCTTTTTGAGGAAACAAATGTACTCCAACCTGTAGTAAGCAAATGCCTCCTAGGTTGTCCTAAACAAAACAAAAGAAAACAACAACTCTCATGTCTCATTTAGTCCAAAATATATTACAAGATTTTAGTGTTAATTACCTCTGAAAATATGCTTAAACCTCCATTCAAACCCATGAAGATCTCTAGTCACAAGTTCTTGAGTAGGAGTAGCTTGTGTCATGTCCAAGGCAGGCAAGCATTCAGTGGCGTGTTTACGAAGAACAGAGAACCCTCCATGAGTGCTTGTGTCTGAAGCTGTTAGAATCTTTACAAAGGAGTGGAACATTTGCTTTGCAGGTTCAACAATGGGTGGATCAAAACTTGTTGGTTCACTTTGCTGCAAGAAACAAAAAAATAAAAAAAAAATAAAAAATCACTTTCTCAGCAAATTAACAGGCTCAAACTTTAAAGAACTTACATCTTCCTCTGGTTTTAATGTGATCTGAGCGTAGACTTCATCTGTTTCATGCTCTGCCTATACATCAAAAACAGATTCAGGTGAATTCACAAGAAGGGGAGGACAAGCAAGGGTTATGATCAAAGTTTATACCTTTAGCATCACACTAAGAACTTGGCAGAGTATCTTGGGAGGAAGTTTAAAATCAGGTATTTTCTCTGATTCAATTCCTTGATTAGTTGAGGCCACAAGCTGCAAAAAAAAAAAAAAAAAAAAAAAAAAA
>NC_027755.1:33077259-33079564 GCF_000695525.1 Brassica oleracea var. oleracea | reverse complement strand
GAAAGAAAAAAATTAATTTGGTAAAAAGACATACTTGTTCCATGTGACCCTGAGGGAAGTAGAAAACTCTCTCTCCAACAAGAGGAACCTCCACTAATGGACCTGCACAAGCTTTCCATAGCTCTGTGTACAGCTGATCCTGATAACAACCTGAAAATCAAACAAACAAAACAGTTACATTTCAGAGACACAACAATAAGAAGAAAAAAGATGTAAAGTTTGAGCTAATACAGAGCAACAAAACAGAGTCAATGGTGAAGACTACAAAAAAAAAAATGAAACTTTGACTCACTTGGGAAAGAACTTCTGGAATCATCTCCATCTACTTTCCCCATTGAAGAACCTAGATGAAGATACAAGAAGAAGAAGAAGAAGAAGAAGAAGCAGAGGAAAAAAAAGAAGCCCTTCACGCGCTAAACACTAGGCTTAACCCTCATGAAAGAAACACAGAGAGAGGAGAAAGAAAAAATATATAAAAAGCAAAAAACTTTTAGCTTCTTTTTTTTTTCAGGACACCAACGGACGGTTACGTCCGTATTCATTACAGAAAATCATTCAGACACTGTTGGATATTTAATCTCTCTCTCCTTTTGCTTTTTTTTTTTTGATAACTCTCTCCTTTTGCTTTCAGCCACGAAACTGATATTTTCTCTTCTCCTCTCTCAGATTCCGTGTTGTTTGTCTAAGCAATCACAAACTTCTCGCCGTTTTTTCCTCCAGCTTTGCTTACTTCTCCCTACCTAACCCCGATCTGCAGCAAACCAAAGCTGCTTCCTTTTTTTTTTTTTTTTTTTTCTTTTTTGTTGAAGAAGTCTCACGGTATCATGCAAAAGATTCACCCTCTCGTCGTATGTATGTATATGTGAGTATATTTATATATATATATATATAAATAAATATATACTTACTCTTTATTAGTAGTTAAGATTCTGCGAACCTGTCATTTACACCCTCTGTAACTTCAGTTGAAACTCTATATATATTCATTATATTGAAATTTTCTAAAAATTGTAAAAAAGATTGTCATGTCAGCTCTAAAAAGGAAACTGAATTTTGTTTCCAATATTATAATTTATTTAGTTTTTGGTCCGAATTTAATAAAAGTGTATTAAAGACTGCAAAAAGTATAAGAAAGAATAACGTTGTCACTGTTGTGAAATGAATAGGGAATAATGATGGCATCACTAGAAAAAGAAATACAAATATGGAAAGAGTACAAATAATAATCTAATAAAGAAAAGGCAAGATGTCGATTCTCTCTCTCTCTTTCCTCACGGTCGACTCTCTTTCTCTCTAGCATTGGGCCGGTTATGAACCTGATCGGTTATGGACATCCACAAAATGATTTATAACACTCCTCTTGGATGCTATAACCATACAGAGATTGTAATACGCTTTAGATGTTGTCTCATTAAAACCTTACCAGAAAAACCCAGTAGGACAAAACCATGGTGAAGGAAAAAGAGTACAACACGTATTACTCCCCATGTTCTGAACAACTCGCGGCTGGCCTCGTGAACAACCAAGATCTCCGAATGGTTTGAAGATGTGGCCGCGATCGTCTGCTTCATGGAACGCCATGATATGGCCGTTCCACCATGTGTGAAAACATAGTCTGTCTGTGATCAAGTATTGTGTGGATCCGAAAGATAACCTGCATCAGCAAAATCAACTAAACCTTCTTTGTTTTGGTTAGTGTAAAATAAACCCAAGTCTTTCGTTCCTTGCAGGTAACGAAGAACATGTTTAATCCCGTTCCAGTGCCTTTGGGTTGGACAAGAGCTTAATCTAGACAATAGATTCACGGTAAATCATATATCTGGTCGTGTGACTATCCAGATACATCAAAGCTCCTATGGCACTGAGATATGGCACTTCGGGACCAAGGACATCTTTATCGTCCATCTTAGGACGGAACGGATCAGTGTCCAGGCCGAGGGACCTCACGACCATGGGGCTAGATAATGGGTGAGACTCGGCCATGTTAAATCTCTTGAGTACTTTTCTGTATATGCCATTTGATGCACAAGGATTCCATATTTACTCAAGCTGTAATCCCAAACAAAACTTTATTTTTTTTCAAGATCTTTCATCTCGAATTCTTTCCTAAGATATTCAACTGTTTGGGAAATCTCTCCAGAGGTTCCTAAGATATTTAAATCGTCAACATACACTGCTATAATCACAAAGCCCTGGCCGAATTTCTTTATAAAGATACAAGGGCTGATCGGATCATTCTTGTATCCTTCTCTTTCTAGGTACTCACTTAACCTATTGTACCACATTCGGCCTGATTGTTTCAATC
>NC_027755.1:33075792-33077122 GCF_000695525.1 Brassica oleracea var. oleracea | reverse complement strand
TCTCTTATAGCCAGACTTATTAGGAATCTAAAAGTAGTAGCATCCACCATAGGGGAGTATATCTCCTCATAATCGATTTTTGGTTTGAGAATCCTTGTGCAACAAGTGCTTTATATTTCACGACCTTGCCGTGTTCATTTCTTTTTCTCACAAAGACCCACTTATAGCCGACTGGTTTAACATCATATGGTGACCGGACTATTGGTCCAAAGACATCTCTCTTCTTTAAAGAGTTTAACTCCACGTTTATAGCTTCTTTCCATTTGATCCAATCTGATCGTTGAGTGCACTCATAAATAGACGTGGGTTCATGATCCTCATTAAAATCCATAAGTTCAAGTGCTACCTTGTATGCAAATATATCATCAATGTCGACATTCTTTCTGCTTTATTGTATCCCAGAAAAGACATAGTTTATTGAGATCTCATTATTATCAGGACCTTCAGTACCTTGAATCTTGGCATCCCAAGAATCAGTATTAGATACATCAGGGCCGGCCGCATCTAAGCATTCATGATCGGCCGCATCGCTATTAGGGTTTTGGGATCGGCCGCGGTTAAGTCTCGGGATTTAGGAACGACTGCGGTCGTGTCTAGGGTTTCAACAACCTCGGTTTCATTCTCTGCACCTTTCTTAGTTTTCCGAGGGTTCTTATCTTTGGAACCTATTAGTCTACCACGTTTCAAACATTGTCTAGACTCTGTAGCAACTTGATTGTGTCCCTCTTGAACATCAATTCTGATTGGTGCATTAGCAGCTGGTATATATGATTTAGTCACTCTTTTCAGGTCAGCAAAGGAATCTGGCAATTGATTAGCTAGCTTTTGTAAATGTATAATCTTTTGTACTTCTAAATAACATTCCTGAGTCTGAGGATCTTGCCAAGATAAGGATGTTTGATTCCATGTAATCTTTTTTTTTACCAGCTTATTGCTATCACCGCGTGTCCCCAAGCTGTGGCCGGAAGCTTAGACCTCATAAGAATGGTCTAGCTTTTATCTGAATTCGTTATATGAATGATTCAGCCAAGTCGTACTGTGTATGTACATGTGCCACAGAGTGTTCCACACTTACCCCCATGGACATACAATAATCATTAAACGCTTGGGACGTGAACTCACCAGCATTAGTCTCTATCATTCTGACCTTAGCATAGTAAGCCAGTAGAGAGTGCATGTATAGACTCTAGGACTTTGTTATAGCCTTGGCTGATCTTTATGATCTGAAGGAACTCTTTGTTTCCTTCGCCCTTAGTCTCAATATGAAAGCCATTCATTCGAACGTCTTTAAAGCTCAATAGGCTTCTCTTAGAGCTGGGTGAATACAATG
>NC_027755.1:33069732-33074788 GCF_000695525.1 Brassica oleracea var. oleracea | reverse complement strand
GAATTAGGGTTTATAAAATCGAATGTGTTTTAGTATCTTGGTTTTAAATAAAATCGATTTCATGTATTCATGCAATAAGCATGTATGCGGCTAGGATCATGGATATTAGGGTTTTGATTTTGATCTTAGATCATTGGGGTTTTGAGATTCAAAACCATTAAGGTTTCAATTTTAATTGATCAAACAATCAATCTCGATTAGGGTTTGGGGTATCGAACTTATGATTATGAGCTTCGATTTACTCATTGGAGTTTTGATCTATTACCCTATGGTTTTGATTTCAACATTAGATCATACTATTAGGGTTTGTAGTTTTTATGGTTTCGATTCTTATCAAACAATCAAATTCGATTGTGGGTTCTCTTTAAGGTTTCAAATTACCTTAACCTCAAGTAGGGTTGAATGAACCACCAAAGAGATGAACCGCGAGCTGGAACTGATCGGAACGCGAGCTGATGTTGTCGCGAGCTGTCTGTTTGCTGAGATCGGGAACACGAGCTGTCCAACCTGCTGATCGGGTCGCGAGCTGTCCGCGAGCTGTCTGAGATCGTCTTGTTTGCGAGCTGAGGTTGAACAAGCCGAGATCGTCTGAGCTAGGATCAGGAACGCCTTAAGCTGAAGCTGATCGGGAACAGATTGCAAACAAGGATCGGGATGTAAGGTTTCGCGATCGTGATTAGGATGGTTCGCCGATTAGGGTTAGGGTTTTAGGCGGTTTGTTTTAGCTTAGGAATTTAGATTCTATCGTGCTGATAACGGTTGTGAAACTAGAGAATAAAATCTATGTTTTTGTATTATTCATAAACATAAGGAACCATTTATATATAGGGAATTACACCGTCATAGAATAATGAAAAGACTAAAGAAAGGAAATACAAATATGAAAAGACTACAAATCATATTCTAATAAGGAAAATACAAGATGCCGATTTTCTCTCTCTCTTCACGGTCGACTCTCTTTCTCTCTAACATTGGGCCGATTATGAACCAGACCGGTTATGGACATCCACGATATGATTTATAACGGTTACAAAATTATCACGGAGTTGCTTTGGTCTGTTTTAGCTACGAATATTAAACCGTGGTTTAACTTGCAAAACGTACGGTGGTGCATTTAACAAGTGAGGATCACTCTTAGCCGTCCGATAAAGACGATGGTGTAGCCTAGACGTTACAACTGATCCTGTTTCCTTCAAGACTTGTTGACGGTGCCGTTACCCACATCGCTTATTTTTTTTTTTGATCGAACGTCTATTTTTCTTATGTCTGGCTCGTGGCAGGCAAAGGTGTCGGCTTACCCCGGTGAGTTTTTTGTTTTAATCTTCTTGTAAGTTCCGATTTTTTGTATCGTTACATAATGTGCCATTAATCGATGAATCTTAAATTGGACCCACAGTTATGGCTAACACCCACACTCGCGCAAGCCACAGCCGTGACTCTTGGGAACCGAGCGAGTTTTGTTAGCACGTGCCGAGTCAGTTCCGTTTACTCATCTTCTTCACGCGCTCTGCGATTTGCAGCAAATAACTCGAGATTATATCAGTAAAATGATACTTGCAAATCAGTAGAATTATCGTTGCAGGAAAATAAATCGGAACGTTCAAAGGGAAAACAACATCCCATTATTAACTGGAGAAGGGAAGAGAGTGAGGAAGACGCGCTTCTCAAACGAGGATGGAAAGAGAAAAGTGAATGTGAAAAGCCATGCTGAAGTGTCAGAAGACAAAGTGGTCCCCATTCAGACACGTCAGAGAGTTAGAGAAATTTCCACGCTGTTAGGTCGTATTCAAGACCGACACGTGTTAAATGCTTACTTGTCCTAGTAGTTTGCTCGATTAGAGAGGCTGATCTTGCTGTGAGAGAGAAGCTCTTGAAAATATTCTGGAATCGTACTGAAGTAGTGGCTGAAGTGCTTCACGGGAAAAAGACATAAGCGGATAGATTAGGAATCCTTCAGTGTCGTGTGTTAGGGTGTTAACACTAGACGAGTAAAGCTGAATAAACAAAGTCTACTAATAGATTGTTTAAAAACTATTTCTAATAAATCATAAGTGTTGCTTGTAGTTGTTTTGTCTTTCGAATTATCTTTCGCAGTACTATTGTGTTTGCATTTTGCACTTATAAGCAGAGCCGTGCGTATCCCTTGTCGAAAAAGACAATGGCCTTAGGCCTCATAATTTTTAGTTAATATCCAGGGTCCCATTTTATATATAAAATGCATTAGTTAGTGTTATATATGTTTAGATAATCTTTTTCTTTCTAGATTTTAGTTTGGATTCTCTTTGTAGATTTCAGTTATGAACATAGTCATTGTATCTACCATTTTAGTTTTCTGTGAACATACCGAAATTTTATATGAAAAGACCTTTTGAGAAAAAAAATTGCCGTAGGCCTTTGAAAACGTTCGCACGGCACTGCTTATAAGTGTCTGGCAATATATACCATTGTACGGGGAAATCTTTGCAAAGTGGCGGGGAGATTCGAAAGAATATAATTTTTCATCACCAAAGATGAAATCAAAGAGTACAATATAACAATATTAGTAAAGCCAAGAGTAAGAAATTACCATAAATAATTATTCACATCAATTAAATTCATTTTCAAAGTGATTCTTTAGACTGCATGAGATTTCATGCTTGCATATCACAATGGCTAATTTGGACGTCATTTTTAGCTGCGTAAAAAAAAAACTCTTTTCTCGAACATCTACTTTTAAGCAAATATTAATTTAACTAGCTGCTGCGACGGATATTCTCTCAAGTTGTAAATATTTAAACACAAAAGACTCATATAGCAAAATTAGATAAATATGATTAGGAATATATGACCATTCAAAGTGAATATGAACCCATGGGTGGAAATAATAATTATGCATATATTAGTTAATTAACTTTTATTAAACAATTGCTTAGTGGTGTAGTGGAATCCATTACACAACATTTTTTTTATTTTTGTTTATTCTTCTTAATTACTGTTATGCTACATTGATTATTTGATAATATAGTTAATCACTTGTTTAGTCATAGTCGTCACTGGCCACGTCAGTAAACGAGAATAAACGAATATGCTCATATTAATCATATATTGAATTAATCAACGATACTCATTTGTTATATTGCTGAAAGGAGAACGAAAAGTTGTCGAAACATACCATTGTGGTCCTATCTTATTTTAAAATATTAAATACGAAAACAAGGGTTATAATTATTAATTATGTTGCTCAAATTTTTATATATTAATTATGTTCATAATTTAATTAAAATGAATGGCTGGCTTTAATTGAATCCAGTCGAGAAATAAAGATTGTATTCCAACGTCGTAATTATCTTCAGCCTTGCAATAATTTTATCTTTCAAAGTTCATAAATTCATACATTCTAAAAAAGGTTCGTACATATAGTTATTGTAAATTATTTTGTACATTTTCACCATTTGGCCATACACCAAACATCTTCCCCGTCTTTCATAATGTTTATATACATGATATCAGAAATTTGTAGGAGATCTTTATGCATATATGTATACCACCGGAAACTTTTTTAGTTTTTAAATACAGATTGGCAATTTGGCATATTGCTTTCGTTTGCTTTTGAGTGGAGCCTAATCAAGAAAATTTTAGGGATAATTATTTCAATAACCGTAGCATAGGTCCTGTTAGACAATAAACAAATCTAATTTTAGGGATGATTTTAAGCATTTTCATCGGTATAACCAGGGACGGATCTAGAAACGTTTTTAAATGGGGGCACAAAATTAAAAACAGCAAAAAAAATTTTTTTGATGGGGGCACATTTTCTGTTTTTTACAGTAAACTAACATTATTTAGTTAAATTAATTTATGCTACTTTATGGAAAACAAAAATCAGTAAGGGGCACGTGACCCCATACCGTTGTGAGTACGTCCGCCCCTGAGTATAACTAAACTATAGTTTTTCTTTAAATCATTCTAAAAACCTAAAAATATTCAAAACTAAAAAAGAAAAGATTGTCTCCTCCTTCTCTGAAGGGTAACAGGTCTCAAAACTCTAAACTCGCTAGAGAATCAGATTTGCATCATTTTTCTCTTCAAAATGATGCAAACTCCAGAGAATTTGTAATTTATTCCAATAGTTTTCCTTGATTTTTAATATATTCATTTTCAACTTTTTATTTATTGCAATAAAACTTTTTATTTGATAGAATTTAATATAATGTTCACTTGTTTTAACATTTTAAACTAAAATTTCTTTATTAAAATAAATTATTATTGGATTAATAAAATTACATAACCACGTACAATAAAATAGTAGAATTTTATTTAAACAGTACTATTACTATATCTTTTTCATAAATAATCAATCAAATCATGTTCTATCTTGTGTTAGGTTTGTATGTGTTTTTTAATTTTGTATCAGTTATGTATTTTTAATGTTACTATCTATTATTTATTGTATAATTATTAAAATATAAGTTATGAGAAGTTTAATCAGCATGTATATATACTAGACAAAAATTTAAAAGTAATATTTTGTGTAAATATTTTGTTTATGCATAAAATAAAATTTTATCAAAAATTTAAAAACTATTATGCATCAAAATGATGTACTATTCACTACAAGAAAACAGCGGCATACTGAGGGAAAAAATCGTCGGTATATCGTCGGAATAACGCTATTCCGACGACATACCGACGAAAAAAATCCTCGGAAATAACTCCTCGGAAATTCATCTTTCCTCGGAAATCCCTCGGAAATTTCCGACGGAATTCCGAGGAAATCCTATTTCCTCGGAATTTTCGAGGACCACAAGTTCGTCGGAAATTCCTCGGAATATTCCGAGGAAGATGTCGTCGGAATATTTCGAGGGATAAACTTCCTCGGAATATTCCGAGGGATAAACTTCCTCGGAATATTTCCAAAATAAAAAAAAAAAATTATAAATTTATTTTTTTAAATTGAAATTTGAAAATATAAAATTAAAATTGAAATAGAAAACATATTTAAAATACAAAAAATAATAAAATAGTTTTTATAAATAAAAAAATGTTTTATAAATACAAAATTAGTTTTAATAAATAT
>NC_027755.1:33065684-33068732 GCF_000695525.1 Brassica oleracea var. oleracea | reverse complement strand
ATTTCCTCGGAATATTCCGACGGATTGATATTTCCTCGGAATATTCCGACGGATTGATATTTCCTCGGAATATTCCGACGGATTGATATTTCCTCGGAATATTCCGACGGATTGATATTTCCTCGGAATATTCCGACGGATTGATATTTCCTCGGAATATTCCGACGGATTGATATTTCCTCGGAATATTCCGACGGATTGATATTTCCTCGGAATATTCCGACGGATTGATATTTCCTCGGAATATTCCGACGGATTGATATTTCCTCGGAATATTCCGACGGATTGATATTTCCTCGGAATATTCCGACGGATTGATATTTCCTCGGAATATTCCGACGGATTGATATTTCCTCGGAATTCCGTCGGTATATTCCGAGGATTGGGTTTCCTCGAAATTTTCTCGAAAATTCCTCAGGAAATTCCGAGGATTTCATTTTCCGTCGGAATGTCCGTCAGAATACCGATGTTTTCTTGTAGTGATTGGAGATAGAATTTTTTTATTTTCTGATGTTTTTCTTTATTTTATTGTTACCATTGGAGATACCCTTAATGATGGAGAATAACTCAGCTTTAATAAAGTTTATCTCTATGATCAATAATTGTAGTCTGCAAGATTATCATGATTTGCAAGAAACATATATACAAATACAGACTCTTAGAGACCATGTCGTAATAATTCAAAACATCAAACGTAGTAGTTAAAATTGGCACGGTGCGTACCTAGTACGTAATCGTATATATATGTGTGTATTTTTAATTTGCTTTGGTTCAAACACACCATATGGAAAAGTAGGGGGATGATTTATTCAAATATGTTTCTCATTAGTCACGACTCATATCATATGTAATGATCAAATTACATTTAATGTGGAACATATATGATCACACATTTTATTTGGAATATATATGATCATTAATTTTGTAGGACGTCCATTTATGGTTTTTCTTCATAATTTACTAAAATCATTATGTAAATTTCGTACATACGTGGCCGGGATTTTGTAAGATATATATTGATTGGTACCAGTATAGATGTCATTTCACATGACCAAGAAAAAATGAATGATAAGACAAAGAGCATAATCATACAAAATTACAAAAATATGAAAAGTGGGAGTTTGCATTATACAACAAAGAATTCAAATGCTGTAATCATATCATTCGCACTCTTTGGCTATTTCTCTGCATCTTCTCCCAACCTGAGGTGGAGTACGCAGATTGTCAAAAGGTAATTTCGAATAAGAAAAATCACCCGTACACATAAAAAGATTAAAGGGTCACTTTCGACCTACTTAACACTCCCACTTAGTCGTTCGGTCAAGCTCCCATCTGGGAGAATCTTTTTGAGATCCATTATCAAAAAATTTAAAAAGATTTCGTACTTTTTTTTAATATTAAATATTTTTAATTTACAATATATATGTTGGATGAGATACTCCCTCTATTTTTAATCGTAAGTAGTTTTGTTTAAAAACACGAATATTTAAAAAGTTATTATTTAAAAAGTTATTATTTAAAAAAATATATCATTTAACCAATTAATTCAATCAATTATAAAAAAAATCTAACATTATTTTATTGGTCACACAATATACAATAAATAAAAAAATGCATTGAAATATGTAAACTACTTATATTGTAAAGCAAATTCTTTTTGCTAGAACTACGTACATTTAGAAACGGAGGGAGTATTATTATACTTCTAAATTTTCTCTGCTTGATCATTTGCAAAATATATAAATAATTTCGTGAATTCACAAGACATTATTAATCGTACAACTCTTCAGAATCATGTTTTATATCCAAGCTTGTTGTGATTATATAAGTTTAATAACCAAAATGAAAGGAATCCTTTTATTTATTTTGAGGGCATTCGGCCTGTTAACTATCTTATCCTATGTTATGAACCAGATTGTGGATGATTCATAACCAAGAGATTATGATTTGTAATTTTTCCATTTATCTATGACGGTGTAATATGTTATATAAGGAATCTCTATGTTATGAATAAAGATAGACTTTTTCATTACTTTCACAACACGTTATCAGCACGAAACTCTAAAACCCTAAGCTAAAACTAAATCGAAAAAACCCTAACCCTAGCCGCGACCCGACGAACCCTAAACCCCGATCGCGTCTCTTGTTCCCGCGTGTGTTCCAACTAGCGTCCCCGATCAGTTTAAGCCCAAGGCGTTCCTGATCGTAGCTCAGACGTTCGCGACCCGAGAGCAGTTCCAGCACGCGATCTCTTCCCCGTTCGCGACAGCATCAGACAGCTCGCGTCTGATGATCAAGGCGTTCCCGATCAGCAACAAAGGACGTCCGCGGCCCGATAGAAGCAGCTTAATCCGATAGGAGTCAGCTCGCGTCCCGTTCGTGTTCAGCTCGCGGCTCATCCTCTTTGGTGATCCGGTTCAACAATCATCTAAGGTTAAAGGTAATTTGAAACCTAAGAACCTATAATCGAGTTTGGAATTCTTGATAAAGAATGAAAACCTAAAACCCTAATCTTTATGAATCAAAACCATAGGGTAATAGATCAAAACCTAATTGAGTAAATCGAATCTCAAAAGTTCGATACCCCAAACCCTAAATCGAGATTGATCTATTGATCAATTAAAATCAAAATCTCTAATGGTTTTGAATCTCAAAACAAACTCCTTTTGATCTAAGATCAAAATCGAAAATCCCAAAACCCTAATTTCAAAATCGGTTTGATTGTTTTGAGAATTGAATGTTTTGATCGAATGTTGTTTTATTGTTAAAATTGAAATTGATAAACCCTAAAATAAAATCTGTGTATTGCATAATCCGAATTGAATGTTTTGAGGTTTCATATTATACTAGGTTGATAGTTTCATGATATAATCAATTGTTCGAGGTTTAAGATTATTTGCTAGAAGCTGATTGATTGATAAAACCCTAATTTCAAATTGAAACCCTAAACCCAGATTTGTGTATTCCTAAAATCAGATTGCTTGATTCCATCTTGCTAACTGATAAATATCAGCCTTGAAACTGATAAATATCAGCCTTGAAACTGAT
>NC_027755.1:33065200-33065499 GCF_000695525.1 Brassica oleracea var. oleracea | reverse complement strand
TTAATTGTTAAACCTTGATTGAATGTTTTAATATTACCCTTGCACATGTAGAATCTAATTGCTAAGAATGAGTGCATCATATCCACTTGGCCGTGTGGCCAGTTTGCATCATATATCATCCTGGCCAACATGTTTATGTTATGCGCATGATCTGATTATTATCACCTTTGCATGATCTGATTGTTTTAAATTGAGGTTCGATAATTCCACTCCTGTTCATATAGAATCAGTATGGTAGGTTTGCATTATAACCATATGGCCGCATGAAAACATATAGAAATTGCTTGTTTGGTCGATAC
>NC_027755.1:33063305-33064088 GCF_000695525.1 Brassica oleracea var. oleracea | reverse complement strand
AATCTTTTAAAACGCAAATAGCTGATTGATAGACCATAACTTGTGAGGTCAAAACTCCCATTCACAACTTGAGCCACAAGAAATTTACATGCACCTACGTTAATACGCATCAGGCCATTTAGTGAGCATAGATATCCCCTATCACAATTATTAACGGGTCAAGAGCCAGACATACATACCCCTTCATAAGACATTTGGATGTGCTGTTTATGTACTAATTTCTCCACCACAAAGAACTAAGATGGGACCTCAAAAGGAGGAAGGGAATATATGTTGGATATGATTCTCCCATAATAATAATGTACTTTTGAGCCAACTATGGATGATTATATTTGAGGCCAGGTACACAGATTATTTTAAGACCAGAAGGAGAAAAATAATAAAGCTGGTAAAAGAATTTTAAACGAAATAGAATGGAATCAACCATCAATGTCTTGGTAAGATCCTCGGACTAAAAAATGTGAAATAGACGTCCAAAGATTATATATTTACAAAGCTAGCTAGTCAAATGTCAGACACATTTGCTGACCCGAAAAAGAATGACTAAGTCATATATAAACCAGCTTGTAAAGCACCAACGAATTTGATGTCCAAGAAGAGCCATAGTCAAGTTGCTACAGAGTCTAGACAACGTATGAAACGTGGTAGACCAATAGGTTCCAAAAGATAAGAATCCTCGGAAACAAAAGAAAGGTGCAGAGAATGATAATCAAAATCCAAATCCGAGGTTACTAAGGAAACCAACCCAGACATAGAGATAAGGCCGGTCGGCTCTAAGGTACA
>NC_027755.1:33025432-33062839 GCF_000695525.1 Brassica oleracea var. oleracea | reverse complement strand
TTGATGTAGTGACTGCATATTTATATGGTCCACTGGATAATGAAAGTACTAGAGGGTATTGAGCTGAAAGTACAGCAAGTTCTCGAGAACAATATTGATAATCATCAAAGTATATGATCTGAATATCCTAGGAACCTCTGGATACAATTTTCAAATAGTTGAATATCTCAAGAAAGAGTTTGAGATGAAAGATTTTGGAAAACAACGTTTTGTTTGAGATTACAGCTTGAGTACATTAACAATGAAATCTTTGTGCATCAAATATTATATACAGAAAAGGGTACTCAAGAGATTTAATATGGACCAGTCTCAGCCATTATCTAGTACATGGGCGTGAGATCACTTGTTTTGGACACTGATCCATTCAGTCCAAAGGTGGACGATAAAGAAGTCCATTTAGTCCTGAGATGGACGATGCAGAAGTCTTGTTTTAGACATTGATCTGATTGGTCCATAAGAAGGACGATGAAGAAGTCTTTGATTTTGGTTTATTTTATACTAACCAACCCAAACATGGGTTATTTGGTTTTGTTGATTTGTTTTCAGATAGGTTATGTTTTACACATGGTGGTACACGCATATCACAACAACATCATCCAAGATTTTGTGTGTGTATTTGAGGTCGATGACTCAATATGTTCGATCAGATTGTGGCATGACCGATGGTAAAGAAAAACCAACTATCATGTTCGAGGACGAAACATATCTGTCCAAGATCTTCATTACCCACGGATTGCAGAAAATTGGAGAGGTCAGTAATGTCCAAATCAGGGGGAGTAATGTGTGTTGTACTCTTTTTCTTTCACTGTGGTTTTGTTCCAATTGGGTTTTCCTGATAAGGTTTTATTGAAGCAACATTAAAGCACATTACAAGCTCTAAATGGTTATTGCATCCAAGAGGAGTGTTATGAACCAGATTGTGGATGACTCATAACCAAGAGATTATGATTTGTAATCTTTCCATTTATCTATGACGGTGTAATCTCCTATATAAAAAACCTCTATGTTATGAATAAAAATAAATTTTTCCATAGATTTTTCCGTTACTTTCGCAACATTATACAGATTTATTTATTTAATTTTTCAGTTTCTTATGCTTTCTCTATTCAATCATGTTGCCGATCAATACCATTGTTTAACCAGCATTATAACAGAACTAGGAATCATTTTGACAAACTGTACAATAATACTCAGTCGTAATCTATATTCATCAACTTCATTACTCGTAAATGTAAAATGAACTTAAAAACTTCATCATCCCACAAATTTAATGACATAGTAAAATAAAACAAATCATTCAAATCCGTATCTATAAAACCGAAACATTTGTTCCCCTAACTAATTTAGGACCTAACTTATGTGCGATTCGGTTTTGTTCATTCATTATTGCTCTCTATTATTTGTGAGCTAAAATGGTTGAGTAAGATTCCAAGCTTTCCTCAACAAGCAGTATACATATACATATATTGTTTTCGATTTTGATTCAGCTAATTAGATGTTAAAGGTAGATGAAAACTTCGACAGGGGATTGATCAACTGTCACAATTATAAATGGAAAGCAAAGAACCGCCAAAAGACAAACACATACATATTTGATTTCAAAGACTAGTTCATACACTGTAAAAAAAAGTTGCGTTGGTACATTTTGGGTGAATGGAATATAAAAGTTTGTGTCAATAATATGACAAGAGGGGACCATAAAGATAGATATATCACATAGACACATATATGATCTCTTTCTCTGTCTCTCTCTCTGAATATGAACCTCAACTTCTCTTCCTCAGCGCTATTTGTCCCCGCAAAACCTTCAGTTCTTCCGTCCATTTAAAAAAAAAATACTATTTTCTAAAATATTCACGTTTATTAAAAATATAATGAATCTTTATATATAATAAATTTATTATTTATTTTAATTATACAAATTCTGATAACTATCAGTCCTAATATTTAATCAACTCAAATGTTTTTATTTACTGTTTCTTAAGAATATACAAATTATCTCAAAATAATTATAACATCTATTTTTGTGGAACAAAGAAAAAATATAAAAAGTCTTATTTTTCGGAAACAGAGAGGAAGTAGGAGCAAATGCGGATGAGTTTTATAGGGTACTTATTAATGAGAGATGGCTCAATCATAGGTAATTCATTCGTAGACTAGAGTAGATTAGTAGACAATGTCCCAGTTATATTTATTTACAGCTCACAAGAAGCCCAGTTGACTTATATGCTGTAATACGGCCCATAACAAAAAACAAAGCCCATACATAAACTTTAAATCGGCGGCGAGATATTCAGATCATATTTCCTCGAACCGATTACCTTTCTCCATCGCTATGTTAAGTCTAATCCAAGTGAATTAAGTGAAAAATGCCACATGGATGTTAAGTAGGGTAAGACTACATATGATTCATACTTCATAATCATCTATATAATAAACTTATATCTGTTATGATGATTTGTTTAAGAGTCATTAAGGTCTTGCTCTTTGACTGCGAGATCAATGTTTGTGAATCTTCCATCTCTCTACACATATTCAAGAGCATGGAACTACAATTACAGTTTAGAAGTGGGAGACAGTCATGCTGGACTAATTATACAGAGGAACATGGCTCTTTTCGTCTCAGGTGAAACTGCCAGTCACTGGAAGAATTTGGAAAGAACAACAGCAAAGTGGAGGAGCTTGTATCCCAAACTTATCATGTCATTGAGAGTTTAAATAGTTAATCACCAAACCGAAAAAAAAAACAGAGAAAAGAGAGGCAGATGAAACAAAGGTATCATTGCATTTGCAAGAGTTCTCTCTATAGTTGAACACAACATATGATACAACTACAAATCTTAGCCAAATCATGTTGCCAAGCAATACTCAAAGCACAGAGTTTTTTTCTACTAATACAGAACTTGAACCGAATAAGAAAAAAAAAAACTTAATGAGATCTTAGGTTGAGACGAGGTGGGCCTTGGCAACAAAAGCAAGCAATCACAACACCAACTAATGCTCCTGCAAGAACCTGCGAAGGAGTGTGACCAAGCAACTCCTTTAGCTTTCTTTGACTAATGGGATGTCCTTCAAACAAGTCCCTTATAATCAAGTTCAGAACCTGACATGATCAACAAAAAAGACAACATTGTCATAAACACAGTAGATCAAGGAAGAAGCAGATTTGGTGTCATTACCTCAGCTTGCATACCGGCATGACGTCTAACGCCAATAGCATCATACATGACAATCAAGCTAAACCCTAAACAAACCGGAAACAACGAGTCCGCAACGCCATGGCAAAGCGCAACAGAGGTCGTCAAGGCCATACACAGAGCCGAGTGAGAAGAAGGCATCCCACCAGAAGCAAACAACAAACTCAAATCCCATTTCCTCTCAATGAAGAAGTTAATAACCATTTTACTCGTCTGCGCAAAGAACCACGCGAACACAGCCGACACGAACGTCGGATTCGCCGATAGCGTCGCCACGAAAGGACTGCTCAGAAGAGCAATCCCTAAACCACCGTTCTGCTTCAAATCTCCGGCGAAATGTTCCGAAAACGCCGCCGTATCGTCTCTGTAAGCTCGAAAACGCAACATCCAAAGCCCTTTAACCGTTCTGATGATTGTGTTAAGCTTTGCATTGCAATCAGGTGTAGGATTCGAGGAGGCTTTACAGGAGAAGGAGATGGTGTTGTGGTGGATAGAAGAAGGTAGCTTAACGAAGGAGAGAGGAGAAGAAGGGCAAAGAGATAAGCTTGATGATGTAAGCAGCGACTCCATGAGAGAAAGTTGTTTAGCTTTTTAAGCGACATACAGAGAGAAAAAAAGAGTTACAAGTTGAATGTGTGGAGAGGCTCTAGAGACTTGGCCAAGAGAGATTCTCCAACTGGGGTAAAGATTTCTTCCATTAATCTAATTCTTAAGCTGATTAGCATAGAAATCGTGTGGTGGAGAAGAAAATGTTTTCGTTTATTTTAACGGAAGTGTCACTCGAGTGTCGTGACTCGGACATAAAGGTCTAGTTTTGTCCCCCTTTGTCCTCAACTCTTAACGCATTCCTGTCCGAAAGAGAATTAATCACTAATCAAGTGTTATGGGCCTAGTGTCTTATATTGGGCCTTATAATTTTATCAGTGGGCAGGCCTCTTTACCAATGGAGAGTATGCAAAAAGAAGACAAAGCAGAGGCGTTAAAATAAAGAAATTTCTAAAAATGGAGATGCGGGGAATCGAACCCCGTGCCTCTCGCATGCGAAGCGAGCGCTCTACCATATGAGCTACATCCCCTTGATGATTACAGTCTTAAACTCTTAATAATCTAATCAAAAAGTTGTTTTTACATTTCTAAAACATACAAAATTTTCAATTTCCTAATAAATGTTTCTGTGTAATATATAGGAAAATATGAGATACAAACGGAATTTTTTTGGCGTTTATACTCAACAAATAAATTTTCTAAAATGATAGAAGATTGTTGGTTTCAAATGGAAGAATACAAAATAAACATGAACATTAACACATGCAAAATCGTAACCCAAAAACAAAAACAAACAAACAATAATTAAATATGTCTGTACATGATTGGTGATAAACTTAAAATCATTGAGGCAGCAAAGATTTTTGTACCACACTAATGAAAGTTTTATAAACTAAACTGAAAAGTTATTTAATTGTTATAGTTTACTTTCTTTCTAAGTTGTGTTACAATATCGCCTCAGGGACCATACTGACCAAATGTACCTAACGAGTAATGATTCAGACTATGACTGATCCACTTCCCAGTCTGGTCCAGTTACGACCCTACTCCCATCTCTGTCATCTTTTTTCCTCAAAATAAGCAAAGTAAAACTCCAGATTCTCAATTATCTTTATAAAGATTTCATTATTTTTTTCAACCTCATATAGCAATTGACAATTGTTTTAACAGGCAAAAAGCATATTACTTTTGGTATATTTGTGTCGGTTCACGTGTCAGAGGGGACATAGCGTGTCCTATACTCCACCAGTGAAACATCAACTCCAAGCATCTTTCTCAGAATCCAATCGAAGGAAAAGATTAAAAACCCAATTTGGTGATTATGATTGATCGCCATCTTCAACCACTTTCACCACCAAACTCAATCACTCTTCTTCTTCGTCTTCTTCCTCACCAAAATTGCATCCATCTTTACTCCTCTCGTCTCTCTGCTCCAACTTTGGCCATGAGAACCCTCGTCGGATTCTACATCCTCTGTCTTCTACTCGGACAAGATCTTCCTTTTCTACTAGCAGATGACGTCAACTTCATCAACGACTCAACCCAAAACCTCTGTTTTGCAACTCGTTTATCTGACTTCCTCCCACCACCGTACGGCAACATCTCCGACTCCATGCCGTGTACACCTCTGTGGAACACATTCGTCTTAAGGGTAAACTTTAAAAGCCATTCCTTCACACATTCATCACACAAAAGCAGGCAAAAGAAACAATCTTTTTTTTTGGCAGTACTCTGAAAACAGAGACAATGTGATGACGATCATAGTCTCGGCTCTATACACGACCGGGTGGGTCGGAGTTGGATTCTCCAGAGACGGGAGGATGGTGGGATCGAGCGCGATGGTGGGGTGGATTACGAAGAAGGGTCATGCTAAAATCAAACAGTACTATCTTCAAGGGACAGAGAGAGACCAAGTTGTGCCGGATCAAGGAGAGTTACAGTTACAGAAAGTTCCTCCTGTGGTGGCTCTTCATGGAGCGATGATTTATTTGGCTTTTCAGGTTAAGTTTACCGTTAAAGTCCCTCGTAGAGCAGTGATTCTAGCGTTTAGCACAGCTTATCCTTCGAAGCTGGGTCGTTTGAGTAAGCATGATGATAAAACTACTGTCATCGTCGACTTCTCCAAAGGTAAATGATCTGGTCATGACTTTTTTTGGCTTTTCATAATTATTTTGTCAAAAACCAACATGTAAATACAAAACGTTATAATTGTACTAGTTTTGAAACGTAAAAACGCGATTGCGTTTGCAATTACACATGAAATTTAATGAGAAATTCTTGGGTTCAACCCCTGGACTGAACCTTTAGATTCACCAACCAATAGTGTTTGAGTATTTGATATCTTTTAAAAACAGAAAACACAATTGAATTTCCAAATAAGATTATATTTTCAAAATAAAACAATAGAGATACATAAAATATTTACAAAAAATAAATAAATAAATATTGTTAAACCGTTAGAAAAATACTAAATCCTATACTCTAAATCCTAAACTCCAAACCTTAAATTATAAACCTTAAATCTTGGATAAACTGTAAACCATTGGAAAATTTTAAACCCTAAATCATACATTAAAAACTAAATCTTAATAACACTAAACCCTAAACCCTAATCACTAAAACCTAAACCCTTGGATAAACCCTTAACCCTCGGATAAATCATAAACTCTAAATCAAAAATATTTAAAATTAAACCCTAGAGTTTATGATTTATCCAAGGGTTCAGAGTTTTACCCAAGGGTTTACGGATTAGGATTTAGGGTTTAGTGTTAATAAAATTTAATTTTTAATGTATGATTTAGGGTTTAAGATTTTCCAACGGTTTAGAGTTTATCCAAAGTTTAAGGTTTAACGTTTAGGGTTTAGGGTTTCGGGTTTAGGTTTAGGGTATAGGGTTTAGTATTTTGCCGAAGACTTAACAATATTAATTTATTTATTTTTATAACTATTTTTATGTATTTTATTATTTTATTTTAAAAATATAATGAATATTTAATTTTATTTCTTTTTTTAAAAGATATCAAATATCAAATACTCAAATGCTATTGGATGGTGAACCTAGAAGTTCACCGTAGGGGTGAACCGAAGAATTTCTCAAAATTAATTAACAGATGTTTTAGTATGTGCAATCAAAACAAAATTGTAACTCGATCTTCTCAATATAAAACCATAAATCATAAATCTGAAACACTAAACCATAAATATCAATCCTAAAATCTAAACCCTAAATCTTAAACCTTAAACTCAAACTCTAAACAATAAACCTTAAATCCTAAAATCTAAACCCTAAACCCAAAACTCTAAACCATAAACCCTAAAATCTAAACCCTAAATCCTAAACCCTAAACTCAAATCCTAAACTTTAAACCCAAAACTTCAAATCCTAAACCCTAAACTCTGAATCCTAAACCCTAAACCCAAACCTCTAAACCGTAAACCCATCTGCTAGTTAATAAGGTTAAGGTTTACGGTTTAGAGGTTTGGGTTTAGGGTTTAGGGTTTAGGATTCAGAGTTTAGGGTTTAGGATTTGAAGTTTTGGGTTTAAAGTTTAGGATTTGAGTTTAGGGTTTAGGATTTAGGGTTTAGATTTTAGGGTTTATGGTTTAGAGTTTTGGGTTTAGGGTTTAGATTTTAGGATTTAAGGTTTATTGTTTAGAGTTTGAGTTTAAGGTTTAAGATTTAGGGTTTAGATTTTAGGATTGATATTTATGGTTTAGTGTTTCAGATTTATGATTTATGGTTTTAGAGTTTAAGTTTTTAGACGGCGTTAATTAATGGCGGTGTTGTTTTTTTTTCAGCTATTTTATTTTTATTTTTATTGTCTTTTTTAACTACTAATACATGGCATTTTGATTGGTTATGAACACTGTGGTGAATTTAACCATTAACCACAGGGGTGAACCTAAGTATTGTTCCTCAATAATATGTATTTTGCGTTTGCTTTTATAGTTTGGAAAATATTTTGGCAGACTAATATTTCATGTGCATATAACTGTTGTGAATGATATATTATAAAGAAACAAAACTAAAATGGTGTAAAACTAAAATGATTTTTACATGCAAAATCTTACTACAATAGGAAAGTTGCAATACTTATTATGTTATTATGTGTTCTTTCTTGGTCAACGCAGCAAATGGAGTAACGTCCATGCAAACGACGGGTTCTACGGAGAAGACTAAACATGGAGTAATGGCGATACTTGGATGGGGTTTCTTACTTCCTCTAGGAGCAATCCTGGCGAGATATCTCAGACATAGAGACCCTCTTTGGTATTATCTTCACATCGGTATTCAGTTCACCGGCTTTATCTTCGGTTTAGCCGCTGTTATTCTCGGGATTCGGCTTTACAATAGGATCCAACCAGATATACCTGCACATCGAGGCCTTGGGATCTTTCTTCTAATCCTTAGCATTCTTCAGGTTTGAGAATCAAGTCTAGATTACGTTTTGTAGTTGAACATGCATGCTTATGATATGTTATGCAGGTTTTGGCTTTCTTTGCGCGGCCGCACAAGGAGACAAAGATGAGGAGATACTGGAATTGGTATCATCATTGGATTGGGAGAATCTCTTTGTTCTTTGGAGCAGTGAACATTGTTCTTGGAATTAGAATGGCTAATAGTGGAGAAGATGGATGGAAAATTGGATATGGGTTTGTTTTGGCGGTGACATTACTTGCTTTTATTGTTCTTGAAATATGCAGGATTCGTGGCTCCATTGGTTCACCTTCTTCTCACACACCTCCTTCTTTTGAGACACATCCAAGTTCTACTAGTAGTGTCTGAATCAAGATCCTCTGTCGTTTGTCAGTCCTCTGTTTATGTACATACCTTTTTGGATTTTGTGGGGTGAAGTAATTTTGCTGAGTGAAGTTTGTTTAGATTAGCATGGTGGAATTTTTTATTTTGTTAATTTTCTTTTTAATCTCTCTTTTTTTTTTTGTCATTTTGACTTGTAAATTGGAGTTTTCAAGGTTGCTTTTCATATACTTCATTTTATTATTATGAGAAATGAGAGTTCCATGGAAGTTAATATAGTATAACAAATTAAGCAATTGTAAAGATTATATATTAATGTAGGAAAACGCTATATGCATGTCTCACATAAACATAAACTCACATAACGGTTAGTGTCACATACACATCAACTCATTTACTTTCAAATTTACATATTCATATTTCATGTTTGTGGCCAATCTAGTCCCCTGATCACAACGTGTTACTCACACAAAACCTCTGAAGTATTTCTGGTATGCAAATCCCCTTCCTCTTTTTATTAAGATAGACTTTACAACTTTACAGTATTTTTGCAAGAATAGTCTGAGAGGTTATTGAACTTGTTCTATACAAACCACATGCACAAATGAATATAAGAAAGACTACTGGGCTAGTCTTACGCAATCCAAAAGCTTGAAGTTTCTGGTATGCAATTTTTTCCCCTCTTCTCTATGTATTATATAGAAATATACTTAAAAAGTTACACTAGGCCAACCTTATAATTTGTAAGAATAATCTGCGAATAGTTGAACTATTTTATTGTATTAACACATCATGTTAACGACCATAATAAGAATTAGGTCGAACATTACATACGACTATACCAAATTATATATTGGTCTCTGACTTTTTCTATGAATTTATAAGTAGTACTAACAATTCTTCTACCTATCCCTTAGTGCCATGCCACATTATGGCCTTCAGAAAACAAAACCTTCTCCTCTTCATCATCTTCTTCCCTCTCCTAAACGCCTCACACCCAAATCCTTGCTACACTTCTACTTGTGGAAGTGGGAACATAGACATCCGTTTCCCTTTCTGGCTATCTCCCAAGCAACCTGAGTCCTGTGGTCACACAGGATTCAAACTCTTATGCACTGACCGCAACAAAACAATCTTGGAGCTTCCTAAATTCAAACCATTTATAGTCCGAGAGATCGATTATGGAAGGCAGAAAATTCGACTCAGTGACCCTGATAGATGCTTGGCCAGACGACTCCTCAGCTTCGACGCTTCGGGGTCTCCTTTTTCTATGTTTCTTCCTCGTAGCTACACGGTTTTTACCTGTCCTAAGGACAAGAATGTTGCACCATCTTTCAGATCAATCCATTGCCTTGGTAACTCCACTTCCTCCTTCTTTGTCACGGAGTCGGAACAGGTCAGTTTGATGCCGTCTTCTTGTCATATCTTCAAGACAGTACGTCTTCCGTTTTCATTCCATGGTGACATCAACTATCAAGACCTGTGGCTCAAATGGAACTCGCCGGATTGCAGATATTGCGAGAGGACTAATTCGAGATGTGGATTTGTAAACAATACCATCCTCCAAGTCCATTGCTTCGGTTCTATATATTCAGGTACTAACTATCTCATTTCATTTCTCTCCTCTTAAAAAAAAACGATCTCATTTCTTCCCTCTTTCTTTAAACTTTATAACCTTCCAAAATTAAAACGACATCATCTAGTTTAAATATTACTAGAGTTAGCGCGTGTATATTTTCTATTTATATAATCTAAATTGTAAACTTTCATTATTATTTCAAATATTTATTTCAATTTTATCAAATCGTAAACAATTTATACATGTAAATATTTGAAATTGAAAGATTGTAATTATGCCATAAGAATAGATTACAGTACATTTTTGATAAATAAAATGGTTTTGTTAAATTTGTTTGAGACAATTTAATTAAAGTAAATAAAAGACCAAAATATAGTTTTTTTTTTGCTTTCAGAATTATAAGACCGAGCCCATCGAATATATTTTCCAGAAAATAATAATCTTGCACTTATAAATTCACATACTAATAAATCAGATTTTTGAAAAAATATCTGTATCTTACAAAACAGAGACACTACAGTATTTAAAATATTAGATTATTACACATATATTTGATTATATATTTGATGCCTGGCATGTTTTATGAAATTGAATTTTATTTCTCCTAGTAAGTATAATCTTGTAGAAATCTTATTTTTGAATGATAAATATTAATATATTTTAATAGAGAATATGTAAATAACTTAAAAGATTAAATTAAGTTGCATATATTAGTGAATTTATTATAGAAATTGATTTATTATATTCAAATATTAGTAGCTTAATAAAATTCAGAAAATCTAGGATAGTCAAATAAACATCTAAATAATTGATAAGTTGAGATTGACTTTTATTCAAACGCATGTTGCTTAAAATAATTGGTAAATTGTTAAAATTCAAACGCACGTTGCTTGAATTTGATAGGTTTGAATAAATGTATAATAAATTTTTATTTAAATATATTTAAATAGTTTAGTTCCAAAACATATAATATACCATTTTATCAAATAACTTAGTATAACTTAAATGATATTGAAAAAGATGGTATTAGAGAATAGGCAGTATAAAAAATATACAACATAATATTATGAAAAATCAATTATAGTTGAAATTTACCTAATATAGTACAGTTAAAAGTTTATAAAAATATTTTGAGAAATCAATTATAATTGAAACATATCTAATATCTAATATATAGTATAATAATAGTATAGTATAGCTTACTAAGGTATATAATCCGTACATATTTAGCCTACAACTCACAATATCACATATAGTAGGTTCGTACTATAAATTACACTATTAATGAAAAGATATAAACTACTCTATAGTTAGATTTGATAATAAATTTGGTTGATTACTTAGATATAATTAATGGTTCAAAATTTGTATCCCCTATATATTAATACTTTAATAGGTAAACATTTTTTTTTAAATAACTTTAAATGTGTAACATAATCACATAAATGCCATTTTGCTTAAGTGTCGATATGTTCTTTCACTACGTTTAACTAACCAGATATCTAATACTAAGCTATTTACAAGAAATACTACTGGCCATATCTATTATTAACAATAATACTATTATGTAGCATTTTAATTATGATTATAGTTATCTGTCCAAGACTTAACAATACAAGTTTTTAGCAAGAAAACACTAGTTGATTTTGAGAAAAAATGTATTGTAGCAAGACTTAACAATACATAGTTGATTTTGAGAAAAAATGATATTTACACACATTTTTAAAAAAATTATATTTCATCGAAAATGATATTAGTTACATTGAATTATTTTTTTTAAAAAATTAAATGATTGGTATATGAACAAAGTGATCGAAAATGATATTAATTACACTGAATTCCCAATTAACATAAATGCACTATTTTTTTTAATCATGATTTTCAGAAGTTAACTAATATGGAATTAAAATTGATTTCCCTTATCCTACCAAATATTCTGCACTATCACGAAGTAGTAACTCCTCATATCCAAATATTAACTCTGCATATTTTTGTTATTAATATTCCGTTTGCAAAGATCCAGCGATTTTCTTTCAGATCTTCTTAGCATATTTAATCGTTCACATAATCTTGTCATATACAAAATCTACATTTTGACATAGCTAAGGCCAAAATAGTGTTATATATAAATTCATAACTCAAGTCATACTAAATGTAATATATGCATATGATAAAATCAGCAAATATATATATATATATATATTCATATAATATATATTAGAAATAATGAACTAAAATGTAAATGAAATTTTATTACTTTTCATATATTTCCACACTATGCAAAAACGCAGGTCTCTACCTGGTTATAATAATATTCTTAATGAATAATTGGAACTAAACTAAAAATATAACGACATATCTCGTAATAAACACGGTAAACAAAGGTTTCCCTATATATTAGATATATGTAATTTAATTAGTCAAGTTAATAATGAAGTAGTCTTTAATAATGAAGTAGTCTAACTATAGACTCTTGTATGGTAAATTTTTGAATGAATCTATTTAAATAAAGTAGATAGTTTTTTTCTAAGAGAATCTGTTAATTGTGGAAAGCTTCAAATCCAAGTAATTGTTTTTTCCTCTTCTTCAGTTTAATTACTAACTAAACGACAAATTGTTCAAGTTTGCATGTAATAATCATATTAAGTCATTGACTTTAGTTAATTAATAAATCACATCTTTGAATAAGAAAATATAAGAGAATGTCGTAACAGTATATTATTATTTTTCCATGTAAAAGTTTTATGATTCATTACATATGTCCTTAGTTTTCATGTAAAAGTTTTATTAGTCAAACGGGTGAATGTCCTTAGTTTCAAAAAAAGTTATTTATACGGAGCCCCAAATTCTCTTATATTTTTCATGTAAAAGTTTTATTTGTCAAACGGGTGATACGGTGCAACATATGTATAAATCTTATTAAGAGAATGTCTTTATCAAAGACAATAACATAAAAGTTGATATAATACGTCGTATCAATAAAGCACAACAAACTTCTAAAATACAATCTAATCCGTTAGAAAATCTGATCTGACAAATACGATTACAAAATAAATCAATGATAAAATTCATACAGAAATTTGGTTGGATGTTACTAATACATTGATATATATATACTTATTGATCAGTGATGAAGTCTACACCGAAATTTGGTTGGTCAGTAGATTATATATCCTTAGTTTCAAAAAAAGTTATTTATACATATGTTGCACCGTATCACCCGTTTGACTCGTTTTGTTGTTTTGAGAACAGGACTTCACACCACAAGCTTACATGTAATAAAAATAATCAGCCTCTCTCTAGTGGGACCAATTATCGCCTTGACCTTCTGCGTCGGTCTTGTCATGTTCAGCTCCGAGAGAGTATCTCCTCAGATACAACACGCAATGGCTGCCCGGGTTTCCAGATCCGTAACACCAGTGCCAGAAAGCGACCAAGTCATCACGAGGACGGGTCTCGATGAGTCTACGATTGAGTCATATAAGAAAGTTGAGTTAGGTGAGAGTGGGAGACTCCCGACCGGGTCAAATGATGTTGTATGTTCCATTTGTTTGTCGGAATACGCAACCAGAGAGACCGTTAGGTGCTTACCTGAATGTGAACATTGTTTCCATGCTGAATGCATCGATGCGTGGCTTAAGTTGCATAGTTCGTGTCCGGTTTGTCGGAGAAATCTCCCTCGCATACGTGAAGGATGCAACTAACTTTGCATGTATGAATTAACTTTGTAACGTTTAATTATATATATAATTTGGAAATCTTGGATTCTCAAAGAAGTTTATTAAAGGTTGTGTTGAATTTTAGTCAATTCTGCATTCCCTGACCATAATATTAGGCTTAATATATATGGGTTTTGATATGGGTCCAAAACGAAACTAATGTTAAGCTAGATGAGTTTTCAATTTAAAACCAATTAGTGATAAGTGGAGTAATCCCTTCCAACTACCGATGTCGATGTGGGACACTTTGTGTCTAATACGCCAATTCGAGATGATTGACTCTTTTATCGTCAATTTCGGAACGTTCGGGCAAGAATTGATGGGCCAACTTTGGACCAGATCGATGTGGATCGGATTGGACTGCGTAGATCAGGCTATGATACCATGTTAAGCTAGATAAATTTCTAACCGAAAACCAATTGGTGATAAGTGGAGTGGCTCATCCATCTTATATATTATTTAGTATCTTTTTCAACTACCGATATGAGACATTTTGTGTCTAATAGCCCAAATACCATGTTTAATTAAGAAAAGTCAACAAATGAAGCCCAAACACAATAGTACACATTGATTTTGCAAAACTCAAGAACTAAATTGTTAATAATGTACATTAATAAGTTATTGTTGATTTGTTAATAAGCTGTTAAATGCTAATTTCATTGTTGCCATCAGAATCTCCCAGCATCTTCTCTGAGTCCCTTATCACAGTATGTTATCCCAGTCACAAAGAGCCTCGTGAGTATTTCTGGTATACAAATCCTTTTTCTCTTTTATTATATAATTTTACAACTTTACAGTATGTTGCAAGAATAATTTGAGAGGTTATTGAACTTGTTCTACACAAAACACATGCACTTTATTGACTAGGTTCAATCTCCTCTTGGACTTTCAAGATTATATCGTTACCTGTTACTTGTAGTTATGTTCGGTTCCAAACAGAATGGCTTTAGTTTCGACTTCTTTTGCTTCCATGTTTATTACCCTTTTTTTGCCATGAAATCAAGTTTGTGAAATCAAGTTTAGAAGTTCTTTTTTGGCTCAGTTTAGAAGTTTTATAGTCTGTTAATCACATCTCAATCGCATCTTGTAAACTTCAACGTTCATTTTTTTTAATGATAGTTACATTCTTTGCAAAAAGGTAAGATTAGTGGAATTTGGAAACTACTCTTACACAATCAAAAAGCTTCAAGTTTCTGGCATGCAAATTCTTTTCCTCTTCTATGTAACATATATATAACTAATTAAAAAGCTGCACTGGGCCATGATTTGCAAGACTAATCTGCGAGATAGTTGAACTAGTTTTATATTAGAACACGTATCGATGTCAATGAATATAAGAAGAATTAGATACATATATTTTATATATTGTTCTGACTTTTAGATTCATGTATATTATATATTGTTCTGACTTTTTCTATGAATTTATAAGTAGCAATAACAATTCTTTCTACCTATCCCTTAGTGCCATGCCACATTATGGCCTTGTCAAAACAAACCCCTCTTCTTCTCCTCCTCCTCCTCCTCGTCTTCTTCATCTTCCCTCTTCTAAACGCCTCACACCCAAAACCTTGCTACACTTCTTCTTGTGGAAGAGGGAACATAGACATCCGTTTCCCTTTCTGGCTATCCCCCAAGCAACCTGAGTCCTGTGGCCACACAGGATTCAAACTCTTATGTACTGATCGCAACGAGACAGCCTTAGAGATTCCTAAATCCAAACCATTTATTGTCCAAGAGATCGATTATAGAAGGCAGCGTATTCGACTCAGCGACCCGGATAGCTGCTTAGCCAGACAGCTCCTCAGCTTTGACGCTTCAGGGTCTCCTTTTTCTCTGTTTCTTCCTCGCAGCTACACGGTTTTGATCTGTCCTAAAGACGAGAACGTCGTACCATCTTTCAGATCCATCCAGTGCCTTGGTAATTCCACTTCCTCCTTCTTTGTCACGGAGTTGGAACAGGTCAGTTCGATGCCGTCTTCTTGTCATGTCTTTAAGACGTTACATCTTCCGTATTCATTCCATGGTGACATCAACCAACAAGACCTGTGGCTCAAATGGGACTCGCCGGATTGTAGATATTGTGAGAGGAGTGGTTCAAGATGTGGATTTATAAACAATACCACACGCCAAGTCCAATGCTTCAGTTCTGTAAACCCAGGTACTAATCCATTAATGGTGGAAAGCTTCAACCCCAAGGAATTTGTTTAGTTAATTGTTCAAGTTGGCATTTATTAATCACATTAAGTCATTGACTTTAATTAATTAATCAATTAATCACATCTTAAAATAGGCAAATACTAGAGACAAGTTGCACCGTTGACCAGTTTTGTTGCTTTTGAGAACAGGACTCCACAACACAAGCTTACAAGTACTAAAGATAATCTGCCTCTCTCTAATGGGCCCACTCATTGCCTTGAGCTTCTGCGTCGGTCTTGTCTTGTGCAGTTCTGAGAGAGTCTCTTCCCAGATACAACACGCCATGGCCGTAACACCAGAGCCAGCAAGCGACGTCCAAGTCATCACGAGGACGGGTCTGGATGAGTCTACGATCGAGTCATACAAGAAAGTTGAGTTAGGTGAGAGTAAGAGACTCCCGACCGGGTCAAATGATGTTGTATGTTCCATTTGTTTGTCGGAATATGCAACTAAAGAGACCGTTAGGTGCTTACCAGAATGTGAACATTGTTTCCATGCTGAATGTATAGATGCGTGGCTCAAGTTGCATAGTTCGTGTCCGGTTTGTCGGAGCAATCCCTCTCCCGCACGTGAAGGGTACTGCAACTAACTTTGCATGTATGAATTAACTTTGTAACGTTTGTATATATAATTTGGATTCTCAGAAAAAGTTTTTAAAGGTTGTGTTGAATTTTAATGAATTCTGCATTCGCTGATCATAATATATACTAGCTTAAAATGGATTAAAACGACTCCCAAGCACCATGTTTAATTAAGAAATATCCAACAAATGAAGCCCAAATACAATACTGCGTACACATCGATTTTGCAAAACTCAATAACGGATTTATGAAGATTCGGTGAAGTTTCAATATTGGGAAAGTTTATGAGCGATTTGAGGAAATATAATATTGCATATAAATATCTACATTAATTACACTTTCTTCATAGTCCATGCAAAGTGGGAATTGTTCCATTTCTTTAATTTAGGTTTCTCTAGTTATTGTATCATTGTATGTATATATAATGTATAATCAAACGGACTAATCAAGCCTTAAACCTATACTCAACTTCTTCATTGTATCAGCAGACAAAGGTTCGTCATCATTAGTTTTTTTTTAACTCCCTGTGATCTTTCTTGTGCAAGAAGTAACTCAGAACTTCTAAACAATGTTAGCGGTCAAAGGGTCAAGAATTAAGAGGATTTATGTTTAGTAGTAAATAGTAATATGACTTTTGTTTAGCGTCCAAATTAGGTCTTTCAGCAATATTAACGAATTCAACGTGTTTCCTCAATTTCTAAAATTTATTTGTGTATATAGAATCATTTTGTTCTTTGTATTCATCTCTCTTCTATCTCTTGGTTTTGTTACAGATATGGCTGAGTTCGCCGTTAAGAAAATCTCTCCGAAGCTCGGAGGAGAAAGAGGAACTCGAAACCCTAACGGCCCAACTTCTTCACATGACCTCGTCGAGCCAATGGAGTTTCTTTACGTAGAAGTAATCAAAACCATCAACAAATCTGTCCTAAACCCTATCACCCACGCATGTAAACCTATCGTTGAGATCACTCTCGGCAACTACCAATCCTCTACCAGAGATCTACCAATGGGACCAAGCGGGGCCTGGAACCAAGTCTTTGCTTTCGACAAATCTACAGCTGATGTCTTGTCCGTTGCCCTAAAAGACGGTCAGTTTCCTAACAATACTTTGATCGGCAAGCAAAACTTCAAGGTGGCTGCGGATATTCCGTCTAGGGTTCCTCCCGATGCAAGAATGGCTCCTCAGTGGTACCCTATACCGAGCACTGTGGAAGGTTACCACATGGAGTTGCTGATGTCGGTTTGGTTCGGTACACAAGCCGATGAGGTTTACTCAAACGCTTGGTTTGCCGACGCGTCTACTGTGAGTGCTAGTCGCGAGAAAAACACGCGACCTAAGCTATACCTAGCTCCAAGGCTCTGTTACGTTAGGGTTACGATTGTTTCAGGTCATGATTTGATTGCCAACGATCGAGACCGAACACCTAACGTTTACGTGTCGGCAACTCTAGATCAAGTCCGTTTAAAAACCAAGCCAATCGAAAGCAAGAACCCGTCGTGGAACCAAGATCTCATCTTTGTAGCATCAGAGTCGTTAGACGGAACGGTCAAAATACAACTATGGGATCTCAACAAAGACCCACACGATCAATGCATAGGAACATTAGAAACGAAGCTGTCAGAGATGACTGCGGTTAAAGTTCCAGGAGCCGCGTCGACACTGTTCTACGACATTAAACCGGGTGGTAAGATCCAACCGGAAGGCGACACGAGGCGGTTCGCCGGCAGACTCAAGATGAAGCTAGCCACTGATCAGTCCTACCACGTCTTTGATGAATGCACCCAATACTGTAGTGACTACCGAGCTTTCGCAAAAGGGTTATGGCCCGGTACGTTAGGGAAGCTAGAGGTTGGTATTCTTGGTGCAACCGGTTTACCTCGCGCGAAAAACGCCTTAAAGGACAGGAACGCTTATGTTGTGGCCAAGTATGGTAATAAATGGGCCAGGACTCGAACCGTGGTCAATAACAAGTCGCCTAAGTGGAACGAGCAGTATTCTTGGGACATATACGAGAAGTGCACTGTCTTAACGCTTGGAGTCTACGACAACCAACAGATCTTTAGTATCGATAAAGAAAACGATGCTCCGGTCGGGAAAGTGAGGATCCCATTGAGTTTACTTCAATGGAACAGGATCTACACTGGTTCTTATCCGATCTTGGTGTTAGGTAAAGAAGGGTTAAAGACAACAGGTGAATAGAAGAAGCATTTAAATTAGGATTTTTTAATTTTATTTAATATTTATAACTCTAAAATCTCATATTAATTCGGCGGCCATCCAGGTGAGATTCAGCTAGCGGTTCGCTGCGCTTGTCCACCGCCAACGTTAACGTTCTTTCCACCTTCCTACGCGTTTGCTACGGCTCCTTTCCGTTTGCTGCTACCCAAGTCTCACTACAAGTCTCCAATATCGTTGCCTCAGATCGACCGTCTGCGAGAGTTAGCTGTCGGTGTGAACTGTCAGAACCTGGCGAGAACTGAGCCGCCATTGAGAAACGAAGTCGTAAAGGATATGTTGTCGCCGAAGAACAATAACTTCAGTATGAGAAAAACCAAAGCCAATGTCGACAGGCTTTATGACTTCTTTACGTGGCTGTCAAGCAAGTATGGTCGGTTAGATGCAGAGGTCAGGTCCACGACAGATAACACTCCGAAGTGGATCACGTTTGCTGTCTGTTTTTGTGTTCTTTGGTTGCTGCCGCCGTTAACGCTGTGGTTGGTGGTTTATCTATATCCGTATTGCCTCGTGTCATTCAGTGTTTACGTAATGATCAAGGTCTTGGTGGAATATTACAAGACGAGGAATGGTACTGGTCCTCCTCCTCCTTTGGTTCTCTTCGACGTGAAGCTCTCGAGGCTCGAGAAACTCGACGACACGCAGGCGCTTGACGAGATAGCCGAGGAGTTCGACGCGACGTCGGCTGTCGACCCGCAGGTTCTCAAGATGAGGTACGATAGGTTGAAAGCTAGTGGTGCGGAGGTGATGGTGTTTTCGGGGGAAGCTGCGTCACAGTTCGAAAGGTTTCACGCGCTTTGGATGTTATGTACGAGCAATAAAGTCGTGTTGATTTGCGTCCTGGCCCTGCTTTACCCGGTCTTGCTCGTCTATTACTATTTTTCGTTGGAGTCTCTGGTTAAGGCTTTCATTACCGTCTTTGTTTTTAAATGGGTTAACTTCACGTTTAATCGGTTGGATCTGCCCTCTGCCTTCAAGAACTTCTTCAGAAGATTGCCTAACAAAGAACACCTCATGATGTGACCCCTCCCTTGTCAAAGATTTTGTTTTGTTTTTTTTTCTGTTTTGCTTTTGCTTTTGTATTGACGGTTTCTAGGTCGATGGGTTTTTTTCTTATTCATGTATTAGGCATTGGTGTTTGAAGCCTTATTAGTAATAACTAATTTATATGATTGAAAATATATTCTACACATTATATGATAAACTGATTTATATAGGAGAAAAGGTCATATTACTAATAAGACGTCAAGCCATTATGGCAAACTCTCTCAATCTATAGAATATATTTGATTACTGTTTAGATGTTTGTCTTTGAAGTGTTGTACTTCATTTTCTGATCATATCCTCTGGTTTTAGACCCTGTAATTGCTGAGAGTTCGAGTGGTCAGCTGAAAGTTCCAAGGGAGGGAAGGAACCAACCATAGAGAGAATGGATGCTGCAATCATACATTGTTTTATCTTATTTTACAGATTTACAGCTTTTTCGTTTCCTTGTCTGTGACTTCAGTACTAGCTGTGATGGTAGACGGCGTTTATTAACTCAAAAATATGTTAGGAATTGACGTTAGTTAATGTACTAGAACTCTGCAGTAACTAAAAAGATGGAAATCATCTATCAGGACTGCTGTAGATAGTAAAGCCCAATAAACTATCAAAAAAGTTGCAAGGCAAAATAATTGCACCAGCCGGGAATCGAACCCGGGTCTGTACCGTGGCAGGGTACTATTCTACCACTAGACCACTGGTGCTTATTGATAACGAAGGAAAATTAAAATGTACTTGTGACCCAGCTTTCTTGCAAGTTTATATATATCATCGTCTTCATCACACATCAGCTTTGAATCGAATTTGATCTCCCGGAGAGATGAGGAAAGAGGGGGATCAAGATAAAAGCTAGAGCCTTTCCTAAATGGGTCTGCAAGAAATTTCACCACTCACTAGTTACCATCGTCGGCGTCGATTCCTACGCCGGCAAGTTCTTCACTGATTCCCCTTCTTCCTCTCGTTTTTTTCAGAATCAGACAGACTTGTGTCGTGTAATGAATTTGTAGATACATTTGCCTTCTTGTCCGAGTGACATCGTGCTATTAAAAAAAATGAATTGTACTTGTTACATCCAGCAGCAATGCAATACAAGGCTCTTCAATCCATGGAACCAACAGTGTTCTTGGCTCAACACACGCATGGACAACTCTTTTGTTGTTTTACCTACACACAAGCCTCAACCTCAAGCCATTCCTCCTCGTGGGTCTTCTGGGAAGGCAATGCAAGAATTTTGGCAAAGATTGAAGTTTCACAAGCACATTTAGAGTTACTAAACAAAACAAATGTACTGATTGATGATGCCTTCATGATGGAGATTTTGGTACGGTTAAAAAATTTCGACTCCCTAAAGTAGCGGTAAGAGCTTTGCAACCTTCTTTGTACGTGACCTCTTCCTGTTCATATAAAGTCTAAAACATTATTAGGTTGAGTGGGATGAGATAAATGCTGCTGCTTGGGGGTCAAGCCTGTCTTCTCCTTCACACTATGTGCAAGTGCAACTAACTATTTCCGGCCAAATTTTCAGTATCCTTATTGTTTTTTTTTTTTTGTTTCCTGTGTTTGATACTGTTTACGTACTGTTTATGAAGTTTATCCTTAACCATCAACGCTTTCTAAGATGTGGAGTCAAAAATACAGCCTATGGAGAGTTATCCTAGAATTGTGGAAAGCAGTACCAACAGCCTTATGAACTGTAAGTAGCTCACAGTGTGCATATTCTAGTATTTGCTTTCTTCTGCATTGTGTGATGATCAGACTCCCTTCCCATTCAAGTACAAGTCCACTCCACAGTCCACACTCTCCCGTTACCATCATCTTTATCATCTCCATGTAAAATCTCACGTATATATCTTTTGTTTTGCAAATCGAAAATGACATATTCAATAACGCAGAGCTTCAACAAGCCAGAGAATTGGACCAAAGCACTCAAGTATACTCTTCTTTGCAACCTGAAATGGGCTCTCTATTGGTTCGTTGGGAACCACTAACTTCCACCCTCTCTCTCTCTCTGCAACCGTCTCTTTGCCTTCTCATGTATCAGCAGCTGGTTCCTTGTACGCCAAGCGAGGAGGTCCTGGCTCTAATAACGCGCTAGGCATTAAAAACTCAAGAAAAGATACAACATGAATCAGTGACCTCAGTGTAAAGCATTCGTTATTATAAACATCGAAAAGTAAAGAAAACTCTGATGCTGATAACTTGTTGTACATCCTCTTTTAGGTTCATTCTAACCCCTTTTTTTTATTCATAAGTACTTTTGAGTTATAATAACAGTAGTAGTTATATTTGTTACTTAAAGAAAAAACAATGCTTGGTGTTTCTCTGAAGAAGATTATTATTATGTATAGCCGTTTTCCCTTTCAATTCAAGGCTTCTCTTCATCTGAATTAGAACAAGGAGGTCCAGGCACATCCACGAAAAACTCCTCTGTTGATGCAAAGCAAAACAAGAAAGATTAGTGAATCTAGTTCAGTTTGACTCTGTTTCGTTTGGCTTTCAAGAGACCAGTTAGTAGTAGTAGTTCACCTATGTCCTCATGGTCAGGAGAATCAAGCAAAATCTCTGAATCAGATGGAAGAAAAGGAGAGCCTGGATAGTTTCCTAAGCCTCCTAACTCTGCAACATACACATCTTTATCCAGCAACCAGCTCTTGTTATAAACATAACACAAAAATGATGTACAACTGAAACTTTACCTCCCAAAAGTATTAAAAAAGAGAATGTACAATTGCAACTTACCTCCCAAGTTTGACAGGTCTGCAGTGAGATCAGAAAGGCTGAAGTTCCAGGGAATCTGATCAAATGACCTGAGTGAATCTCCGGCACTCCCAGCTCTTCCTTCTCCTCCAACCTCAGAGGTGAACGCGGAATCAAGCACTGAAGCGTCCATTACCATATCTGAAGCATCAAATGGAAAGTGTCCACTTGATGCCACAGAAGCTGGACTCACTGCCATCCCACCACTGTTTGGTGGAATAACTTGAAGAGTTGTTGCATCTTCCACCTTTGTATCAATCACCATACTAAAAATAACAGAGAGATATTTTTATAAAAAAAAAAAGTTAAGACATGAACTGGATAAACGAGTGAGATTGTTGGTTCTTCTTACTCATTCGTTGAGTTCATCTTTAATGGTTGGAAATTAGCAGGTGCAGGGACTCCATTAACAACATGGCAGCTTGACATTCCCATTGCATCAATATGAGGATGCATTTGAGGATGTTGTAGTACAGGATATCCCATTGGCATGGTGGTAACTACTGTACTACGAAACAACAACAATAGTGTAACCAAAACTTTTTTACTTGTAATTGCATATAGACTTATTTACCATGTGACATGTGATGCATTCCGTTTGGTATAGGTGCTAGAGAAATCTTTGGAGGTACATGAGTAGGAGGATACCTCATGAGATGGTACTGGTGCTCAAGCAAATGATTGAACAAAATTATCTGCTTCTTCAGTTTTAACCTGATGTAATAAGCCCTGAAGAAGTCTGCGTTTTCTTCTTCCAGTTTCTGCCAAACTGATCAACAATGGACTTCTCATTGATGTTTCATCGTTGCTAATAATGCAATTAACTACTGCATACATCAAATGCTCACCCAAGCTTGTAAATCCAGGTTCTATCCTTGCTCGAGCCAAGAGGGTCTTCATGACCTCGTCTCTGTTCATGTACAACTGAAGACATCTTTCTATCAAATTCTGGACCTACATCAATCATGTATATCATCAGATGTTACACACATACATACACATAAGCAGAGAAACAGAAAGAGGTAAAGCCTTTTTTTTTTGTAGTTGAAATAACAAGGAGGAGGTCAAATATTGTTCTTACAAGTTCAATATCTTGTCTTGAAACTTTCCTACTGTCATTGCATGAAGCAGATACAGAAACAGCATCTTGTATAGGAGGAGCATCTACTGATTGGTTAATTTTATGTTCGTCTTGGTTCTCATGTGAAACTTGAGTGGAAGATTGTACTAGTTCCTGTGCGCACTATAATTGAGATAATACTTATTCCAAAATATTTTTAACTTATTTGGGAACAAAAAAAAAGTCTACAAATACTGAGACAGAGGCTTAGTCTTATTAGACCACTGGTAAACAAAATTAATCATTGTCCAACTTCCTATATGAATATATATACTGATCTAATCCATCGATCAATTTCTTAAGTGAATAATAGGACAAATTAATTACTGTGTTTCAAAGAACACTAAAAGACAGTAAAAAACAAAGACAATAAAAGGTAGAAGAGTTGTATCTTAGAAGAACATGTTACCTGTCCGTTCTTCATTACTGATAAATATAAAGTGCAAGCATCATTCAATCAGAACTCTTGCCTGTAGCAGCATTTACAACAACGCAGTCCATAGAGCTCAACACCTTGATCAGTTTTTGTTTATAATTTTTTTAAAACCAAAGAATAACAAGGCAAAATAAACAATTAGGCGTAGGCCATAGTTCTCCTTTGCACACTAATACCTAAACAACAGTGAATATAAAGTGTTTCCCACAGTGAATTTGTTACATGTCAAACAAGCATGAAAAGTGAATCCCTCAAAAAGTGTATAATAGGGTTCAAGATCCCAAGCAAGCAAGCACATTACAGAATCTATCTAATATAATAATTAAAAACTATATTTCATAAAGTTCCACACAAAAGAAAAATAGTTCATCCCCACTGTATCTAAAATTGTTTCACATTGACATCATCAACAACACCAGATAACAAGCAATAAACTCACCAACTTGTAAAACAAATGTGATAATCTATGCAGATTATATCCATTATGGAATTCAGATACGTGAATTAAGTGAACCTTAGATTAAAGAATTTTAGAAACGTTTGCCATTTGTGGAACTAGAAAACAAGAACAAGAGCTTAATGAATTACCAATAAATTATTGAACAATTTTTTTTTAAAAGCAAAAAGATCTCAGCAGCGAATCTCACCTTCCCTCGAACCCTTAAATCTTAATCTTGAAAACAAAGTAGTTAAGTCGACGAATTGATTAAATCCAAAATATCACGAAACGAGTCTCTCAACAATTCGTAAGAGCACTGAAACAGCGAACCATAATTTGTGACCTAGAATACCACTTGAGAGTGAGACAGCGAGAGTCAACAACAAAAGCTTTCTGAAAATTTGTAGAGCAATATGCAGTAAAGTCAGTAAATGTAAAATGCAAAAACAAATAGTATGTATATATATACATACAGTTGACAACTTTACTGGACAAGTAAACTAAATATATATATATATATATATCCTACAGTAACTTTAAAAGAGACGGTGAAATTCTTTTTTTTTTTCCGTCAAGTTTTTATTTTATTAAAAGATACGGGCCAAGCCCAATGGCCGAAGCCCAAATACAAAAGCCCACAACACTAAACGGGCAACCAAACAAAACAAACGAAACCGTAAGCCCACACGGCTACACCGGCCCAAGAGAGAAGGAGTGATGTCGGCCGCCTTCACGCGAACCGCACCAACTCAACAACCACCGGAGAATAACCCATCGATTCACCACGCTTCACCGGAGCCCATAGACTCCTCACCTTCTTCACCACGAACGCCAAACCTCCCAGGACCGCCTAATGTCGGAGAGGATCAATCGATACCGAGATCTCATCCGCCAGAGTTCAATACGAGGACCAAGAAGGAGGCTTTGCTCAAGCAACAACCTTTGCTCCGGATAGCTTCCATCGTCCTCCGACGAGAAACTCATCCAACAAACCTGAACCCAACTTGACTTAACCAGTGAACGACACAAGAAACTACAGTAAGTAAACCCTAGAAGAAAATAAGGAAGCAAAAGCCGGCAGCCATGGATCTGTAAGAGCCTCCACGCTCCGGAAACATAACCGGCGCCACAGAGCTAAAGGAGCCTCCACAACCCGGGAGCTTTATCGGTGATGCAAGAGCTGTGTAAGCCTCTACATCCCGGATCAAAACGCCTCTGAAAAGGAGATCTGAGTGTCTTATCTCCTCTCTCCTCGCCGCGTATCCAGAAGAAGAAGATTTGCCGAGAACCGATCTTCTCGGTACAAACCCCTAACCCAGATCCGCGCGCATGTCGGAGAGAGACGACAGATCGGAATAAACTCACGCAGATTTGAGCGGAATAACAAGGAAGAGAGCCATCGGCGCCGGTACGCGCGCGGACGCGCCACCGGACGCCGTGGCTGTCTTGATCGCTTTCTCACGCAAAGTATGTTTTGTAAAATTGACGTTTGTTCCTTCGTCTTGAGACGGTGAAATTCTGACAGTGAAAATAAAGGTCGGCTTTAGCTTAAAATTTACCAACCGAAGTAAAATGTTGTGTCAGTCTGACGAGTGACGCTATAAAAGCATGGCATCACCTGCTCTGTGGAATAACATTATTTGTGGTAAGGACCACTTTTCTTCTAATGATATTTTTACTTCGATACTTATCACAATGAGTGGTCCGATTTTTTTTATTCTGAAAATGAATTAAGTTAATGAGAAATTGTTATGTCACTCACTAGGCACCAAACAAAATCTCCTGATTGCTAGTACTAGTCGAGTTACTCATTTTTCACCGTCTTTTTAATCAAATGAAAAACATCTCATACATAACACTAACTGAATCTTCCCAAATGTGATTTGACACCAACAGTTCATTTACGTAGACAAAGCTCAAATCTACGGTATAAATCCAACACTTTTGGATTCTTTTTGTTAGGCCAACTCTAAGGTCCAAAACACTTCCACAACTATATATACACCTAGATGGTCAAGTTGTTGATTGTTGTTGTGTTACGACGACAAGGTATGGCATGACCTGCTCTCTGTAACCCTTTCGGAATGGCATCTTTCAATATTTTGATCAGGACCACTTTTCTTCTTAAAATTATACCATGATAAAATCAATTCTCATAATAAGTAGTCTCACTTCGAACGTTTTTTTTAAATAAATTCAATATTGAGAAATTGTTATGTGACTATTCGCTAAGCCCCGAACAAGATCTCATCACTTTTCCTAAATCAATTCAAACCATTGTCCTCCATTACAGAGGGTAATCTTTTATCTCTTATTCCACATTTTCTGCCATGATAATGGTTTAATAATCAAATCAAAAACTACGAATTTAGCTATAATACGATTTGTCTCGTCGGCCCTTACTGCAAGGGGCGTTGGCGCTCAGAGAGGCGGTAAAATTTGGCCACGACATGAACCTAAAGAGAGTGCGGTTCGAGTCGGACTCTGCGCATCTAATAAAAGCCATCAACAAGAGAGAGCCGGATATGGAGCTGTATGGGATACTGGAGGACATCCTCCGTTTGTCGAATGAGTTTGATGTTGTTGTTTTTGGCTGGATATCTCGAGAGAGTAATGGTGTTGTAGATTTGCTTGCAAAGAACACCTTATCTTTGTATGAACAAGAGGTGGCTGGTGAAGAATTAATTCCCCCATCAAACAATTAAATGGAATGAATGAATGGTAGTTGGTGACAAAAAAAGCTATAATACGATTTTTTTTTTCTTCTAAAAGAAAGTAGACACATTATTTCTTGAATGTTTTATAGAAACATGATTAACGATAAGCCCTGAATTCTAATAGTTCATCTATGTGGGGCACAAAGGCTACATTTTCTATGGAAAGAGTGAAAAAAAGTTACCTAACCGTAATTCGCCTGAGAAACAGTCGTGAACCAGCCAGCTTGCTGCGTCTTTTTAAACTAGGTTGGTTCGCTGAGTGATGCTTACCCGTCCCTCTTTACTTGGCTTCTCTCTTTGTTGCTTGAACGCAATTCCAGATTGGTCTGAGCCTCTGAGGTAGATCAGTTCCTGTCGTTACTCTTCTTTTCACGGCTTCACAACTCTTTGCCTTCTTTTGATTTCCAAAGATCCCTAGTGATGTGATCACACTGTTTCTTCCAAGTTCTTGTGTTTATTCCAGCCCCATTGATGTTACTTTCCCCTGTTGGGTGAGCAAAAAATCTGATCAAGAAGACTGTTTCGCTCTGAAAACTAACATTTGTCTGCAATTGGAAGTCTAAAATATCAAATTTACCTGGGGAAACGAGGCGAGGAAGGATCATCAGGTGAAGACATATGAGCACCACGATACCTTGGCTGATCTTCAAATGCCCCACCACCACCAGCTGAATGGTTTCCGTCATTAAGATGTGGCGCTTCGTCCACAGAGTTATGATCGTATGGATAAAACATCATGGCAGATGGAGGGTTGTGTTGTCCCTCTGGAGACGTCACACTGTTCTGCGTCATGCCCGGTGGCAGTCGGTATACGCTGTAAGCAACATTCCCGGGAGCATCTTGCGAATTATTTGAGCGAATAGAACCGTTTTGAGAATGGTGAGAAGAATACGAGGATGATTCATGCCTATACGATGACCTCCAATGCCTATCAGATCGATCTTGCCTTGGCTTATTATCAACTTGGTTACGATTGTTGCGGCTACTACGTCCAGAACCCCGTGCCTTTGTACCAGTATTCCAGTTGCCTTCTCTGTCGCTTTGATGGTCGTTTCTGTCATGTCCATAGTTCCCTCGTCTCATGCCAGATGCAGGCCGCTGCTCCCTAGGGGAAATCTTCAGCAACAAATTCAAAAAAAAAAAAAAAGTTCAGAGAAGTGTGACAAACCAAAACCGTCATGAATGCTATATACCATCAGTAAAGGAGGAGATAGCAATTCTTCAGCAAAATAAGCATAGCATATAACAAGCAGGGGCGGTTAAAGATAGAACGAACAAGATCCACAAGCAAAGCCTGAAACATGCCTAAACCTCTCGAAGTAGCAGACTTGAAGGCAACTAAGGTAAGCAAACACAACATGTTGTGAATTCATTCAAGACCCATAGGCCATAAGACTGTCAAACATTTAATGGATTATGAAATAACACAAAAGTTCCTCTTCATGCCTTAAGCCAGACAACAAAATGAATTTTGTACCTTGATGGACGAAAGCATGCACGAAATATAATGGAAGCTCAAGGAAGGGATTCAGTTCTTACAGGATTTGGAAAATAAGTCCCCGTCCCACTTCGATATCTGGGAGTTTCATTGGCATAGCGAGGGTAAATGTTAGGTGGCCTGGTAGAAACAGGAGCAACGGGTACAATACGAGGTCCGTAGGTCATTAGCTGATTAACTACATTGGTGTAAGCAAGAGATCTTCCAGGACCGTCCCATGGTAAACGCCCCTGGAGAGAAGCAGGTGGCACTAAAACAGAAGGAGGGTACAACACCGGCGGATGTTGAAAACTCTGGCAAGAGCGGCCATACTGCAAATTTTGCCAATGACTCATAATATCTCCATTGAGAATATCATTTTTGTGCTCCCTTGGTTCTACATACGAGCCAACTCCGGTGGAGTGCGAAGACACATTTATCTCAGACGTATCAAGTCCCCTGAACGAGTCAAAACTTTTACAGGGGTCATGATTCTCTACTACCTCATCCACACTGAGGTGGCTCGCCAAAGTATCTGATGTCGCATTACCACCAGCTTGATAGTTGTGCATTGGAAGCATTGCAAAGAACGGAACTGGTGGCCCAGTGGGAACAAAAGTATATCCAGAACTATCGGCCTCCTTTCGTTGCATGCCGTGGCCAAGGATGAATGGAGCAAGAGACACTGAGGACTCTGATCCACTTGCCTGAGCTAGTTCATGGCCATGTACTTGATGCCTTTGTAGTTGAAATGAAGCAACAGTAGGACAAGGGCCCAGATCCCTTTCGGTTATTTCATTGCTTGATACAGGAATCCACTCTCTGTTATCACCTTCAACCTGGATTGAGTGTTCAGGAACACTCTTGCCTTTTCCATACAGTGCAGGCACAGCCCCAGAAGCTACTTTCCTGTTCCGTTTATCCCTAGCTGGCTTTGAGCCCCTTGTAGTTGATCCATCCCAAGAGCTTTCAGATGAAGTCCTGCTTCTAACGGAACTAGCACAAGAAACAGATCTAGAGCCTGCGTTTCTCTCCTCACTCTGAATCTGACTGCCTCTGACTGGAGAGTGGGAATTTTCTAAGTCATCCCCCCTTGTTGACCGTGTTTTACGACTTGAGGGTACGAAACTGTGCTCTGCAGAAGATGAATGATGTTTATCATTTGCCTGATGCATTCCATAACCCCCATTTTCAAGTCTAAAACGAGGAGTTACCCTTTCTTGCTCGTACCATTGATCATGGTCAGACTCTTTGACGTTCACTTCTAGAGACCCCATCTCTTCATTACCAGCTTTGCTCAGCTTTTCTGACATTGGATGGGATCCACTCGGAAAATAATGGGTAAATGGTGGAGGCACAAAGTTTTGAGGATATTGCACATTGGTACTCCAAGGTGTCTCCATGAAAGGAAGGTTAGAAGGAATAATACCAGGCACATTCCTCTGACCATATGCCATTGAAGCTAAGATGGCAGGTGTAATTGGAAACGGTAAGTGGGGGCCCGTAGAAAAATTAAAAGGAAAAGGGAAGTGTCCATTGAAACCTTGCCCTGCAACATATGTCATCGAGTTAACAAGATCTTGTTCTTGTTCCCCTGCGGCAGAGAAATCCTCATTCACGGAAACTGAACCTAAATCATCACAATAGCTGTTCACTGCACTACTCATGTCAACAGTGCTATCAGGACTTCGAGGGGATGGTGTATGCCTAACTGACGATGAGTCAGCCGCGTTTCTGATACTGCTTGACAAACTCTCCGACTCCAGGTTTTTTTCCCTGATATTATCAGCCCTCGCGGAATTAGTTTGGCGTTTTCCAGCTTCTGGGGCTCTACTACGCCTTGATGGCAAAAGAGCTTCACCATATGTCTCAGTAAGCTCAGGGCTAGACCGCGTCCTGGCAAAGAGATGCCTTCCATGAAAATTATTCACCATGATTTCTGGCTTAACAGTTTGCTGAAGTTTACCATTTGAAGCACTTTGATTAGAACGAACTTCCTGAGCAAGTTGGTAAGAGTTGCCACTGTTCTTTTGGGCATGATATGTTGCTTTAGATATAAGTTCAGTTCCACCGTTGTTCTGTCGAGAGGGCACACTGCGAGGGGCGGAATTTTGGTTTCTGTTGCTGCTTGAAGAATTACTTACATTGTCAGCTTGAAGACAAGGCTCAGGATCTCCCAGTCTTGATAACCATAGATCATTTCCAGGAGCATCAGGACGACGACCACTGCCATGTCTTTCCCATGTATTCATAAAAAAATGGTTAACTTCATGGATCAAATTCTCCTTAGGGCATTCAAGTAACCTAGCCAACTTCTTCGCACCAAGAGTAAATGCACTTCGTATCCTAAAGAAGTTACCTGCCAAAACAAAAATCCAAGCACGTAAGCAAATCAACGTCTAGTTTGGGCATCTTCTAGCTACATATTGTATAAAGAAAAGAACATCTTCAATAAGCTACCAAGGCAAGATATGTATTCGCGTTAAACTATAAAAGTACGTATTGTACAAAAAATCTGAAACAGGAGAGCACCTTTACTGACACTGCGTCCAAGGTTGTTGTTTTCACGCAAAGGGTCTACAACATTGAAGTGTTTGGCAACAAAAGGATGCCCCTGTGTCTCTTGAGCAACAGGGTTAACTGCATAAACCCTACTAAACTCTTTAAGAAACGCTTCGCTCTTTCGTAACTCTCCAACATCTTTTCGAGGAGGCTCCGCTGTGAAACATTGCACGTCAAGACAGTACGTACTAAATACAGTACGATGCACAATTAAAGCAAAAGTGAGATGAACGGCACTTTTTAAAAAATACCTGTTACATCTGGTAGTGAACTAACTGGAACAGGACCCCAGAGGCTAATACAAAAATTCTGCCAGTCAAACTTACTAAAGAACTCAAGAAAACGATAGAGAACCTACAAATGCAGCAAGCAATCCAGTTAAAACGATTTGAAAGAAGCATTCTTGACAGAACAAAGACAAGTTTCGTAATGTCACACTTACCTCGAGGGGTCCAGAAAACGAGTTGTTGAAAACGTGAAATATGTAAAGAACCAAGGTTTCAAGGGCATATGTAGAAATAAGCCCATGGTGAGCTCCCAATATACGGCTCTCGTAATAACACCAGGCTTTGATCAATATGATACTACGCTTGAACAAATGGTTCTGGTTTATAAAGAGATCAGCCTGCATACATAAACAACATAAAGATAAAGAAATTAAAATATATACCAATTCAGAAAAAGAAAGAGGAATGTTCTCTATGGTTGGAAGCTAACCTCCTCAAGGAAGCATAGTGTGCACAAACCTCCAATCTGGTTGAAAGATATATCCACAACAATGTTCTCCACCAGACACTTAATCAACTTTACCTGAAACATTTGCACCAACAAAAGCTTAATACACAGTGGAGTATGCCAAATCAATGAAGGATCAAGGCATTACTTCAGCCTGAATATACTGGACTTCTTTAACACGGAACTCAGCATTCTCATTCTTCTCTTCCTTCTCAAGCATATCACGAACCAAATGAGCCCAGGAGTCCTTCAGGCTTTGGTTCGTGCTGAAGGCAGTTAAATCAATATCTCCATCCGGCAGATAAGTCTTCAGTGGCACCGATCCAAAAGTAAAGATCTAACAGGCAATGAAAAAGTGATAAGTTTTTTAAAGTAAAGTATCATCATAGACAAATCAAGAAGCACTCCACCTCAACCTGAAGAGGGAAGCAGCACTCCATGATAAGCCTCCGCACGTATCTAGCAACCGCATTTCGTCGATCTTCAGAAGGAGGATTAGGCTGGATGCAAGCAATGAGCTTAGCGGTTCTATCCTCCGCCTTGGCCCATCTCTCCGCATCGAGGGGCCGTGTAACAGACGCAGCCTTTCCCGGCAATAGCCCATTCGGTGGAGAAACCTCCGCCAATGATCCATTCTCACCCATGCAAATCAAAGACTCTGCCCAAAACCGTTAGCAATCACTCTCTTTCTCGGATTCACAATAAACACGCAAATGGAGTAAACGTTTATCGCTATAAGCCAAATTGACCTTCGATCTAAGAATCTAATCGAGGAATTGGGTGGAATTAAGAAATCGCAGAGGCCAAATCGAATTGAACGATAAGCAATCGAAGAGGAGGAGGGAATGAGAAAACCCTACGAGGACCAAAGTTATATTCTAAAAATAGAAAAGAGCTTTAAATCAATCAAGAATAGATCGAGAGAGAATCTAGCAGTTTCAAGAGGTCGAAGGCGTTCACTCCCAGACTGAAATCGTTGATGATGATGATGATGAAGTACTGGTAGGGCCGAACATAACCAATCAAACCGATCATATCGAATCCAAACAATTTGGTTTAAGAATTTTATCAATCTAAATGGTTCAGATTGATTTGATTTTAAACCAAACCAAACCAAAAAAAAATCGAAATGTTTTCTAATTAGATATATTAATAATATTAAAATTTAATATATTTAACCATTTAACATAAACAAGTAAATATAATTTTTTATATATTTTTTACTTTTTAATGCATAGAGTAAGAATATAAATTTTATATATTAATATCAAAACTGAAAAATTACATTTAATATTTATATTAAGTTTAAAAATAATAATATAAAATTATTGAATTACATTTTTTACATTTTATTGTGATGTTTAGTTTTATGTTTAAATACGAAGAAAGTAACGATTTAGTATTAAAATGATGATTTGTTTATGTTTTTAAAAATTATATTTTTGTGACTGAGCTATAACAAAACAAAAAATCAACTCGATTGAAATGAACAAACACAAAAAATCATATTAAACCAAACCAAACACAAACCAAACCAAACTAAAACCAAACCCAATAGAATAGAAACCAAATCAAATTAATTTGGGTTGATTATGGTTAAAGTTTTCCTAGACCGAAATAATTAGTGATAACTACTAAGAAAAATTAGATATTACTAGTGCAACTTTTTTATTCATAGATATTTTGATGAATGTATGATAATTCTATTATATTTTAGGGAAAATGCAAAATCCATTTTGTACAATCATTTGTTATGATTACCGGAAATGTTATATAAAATATGAAAGTGAAATGAAATAATAAAATTAAATGAATTAGTATTAATAATAGAAAGAGGTATGATGTAAAACTTGATTTCATTGTTTAATAATAGAAATATGTACGATAATAAAAAGATGTACGATGTAAAAATTGATTTCATTGTTTGATTGTTGTTACTACAAGAACACCGCCTAATAAAAGGAGAGGCACACCACAAACTGTCGCAGCTATGTTGGCTCAAGATTATCCTACAATAGCATGAAGAGAAATAAAATAAACTGCTAATGAAGTGTGAGAAAGTCCAGAAGAGATATTTTCTTTATTATGTTTTCAGTGTGATCGGACTACTAGGATTACTAGATCTTTTTTATAACACTGAGAAACAAAGTAACGAGGACAAGTATGATGTTCACAAAGTAAACACCGAAAATAAAACGACAAAGCTGAAACAAAGAATGCCAGTAGGCATCCAAGAAAGATGTGTAAGAAAATGATAATGTAAGAGGAAACATATGAGCGTGTAGGGTGAAAGGTCGACCCTTCCTCTAGTTGGAAGAAGCTTCCAGGACCAGCAGATGGTGAAGCCAAGCAGGTTCATGCTGTGCCATGTATGATTGATAGCGCCGATCTCGTGTTACACTCACGGCGATAGTTGCAGCTGCCTCATTACGTTCTTGCAAGGCGTGGTTAAGGCTCCATCCATTAATCCCATTGAGAAGTTGGTTTATAGATTGCACCACACCAGTGAACTCAAGGTGGTGAAATGGCTCAGAAAGGACATTATGGAGTTGTTCAGATGAAGCTTCGAAGATAACGTTGACATGGTGAGTGTTATGCATGCATTCCACCGCCCAGTGCATTGCCCATAGATCTGCTTCCGCTTTGGATCACATGAAGGAGTATGAACGTCTGCTATGCATAATGGTTTGACCATCTTCTCCACGAAGAATCCACGAAGCTCCACTCGAGTGATGAGGGTCTACCCATGATGAACCCACGTTACACTTCAAACATCCAGACGGTGGCTTAATCCACCCAATAGGTTCTTCTGTTCTTACCACATCATCTACTATCTCCGTGTTTGACTTGAGGATCATGGTTGTATTGTGTGTAATTTGGACTACTAATTTGGACTACTAATTTGGACTACTGGTTTTATTATGTTTTCATTTGATGTTAAATGAGGCAAAAATAATAATAAGAAAATCTAAATAAGAAAGTTGCATTTTCTTGTAAATAACTTCAAAACTAAGGACATGATTTTAATAAGGATTTTGCTTTAATAATATATATTTAAAAGGAATGACATTTGTAAAAATTGTTCTCACTCCAAATACATATCTAAGAATCATTTTTTGAAAAAATCACCGACAAACTATATTCTTATGTTAGTGTTCAAATCTAATATATCAAACTGTTATAGAATATAAGTGCAGACTCAAAATATAAATGTTTGTTTAGTATCTATTCACCAGTTTGGTCTAAAAATTATTTAATTCTAGAACAACAAAACAAATGACTTATTTTATTAACTTACGCTTTTGAAGTTTAGTTACTTAAGAGTATACAAATAAGAAATATATAATATTTTACCATTCTAGTATATATGTAAACTATGTATAAATTAAAAAATATTTGATTTATTAAATGATAAAGTAGGAAACTTATAATAAATAGTTTAAATTTCTCAGTATTACAATTATAATAGGTAGATATGGTATTATGGATAAACAAATATTAGCCGAATGATTAAATCTTTCATTCTTTGAACAAATTCAAAAAAAAAATTCAAAAGGAGGTGATTGAAATTTTGTTATGATATTTCATTAAAAGCTTTTTAGGAATAAAAATCAAAACTAAAATATTTAATTTATATGAAACTAGTGGTCTTCTGGCGCTACGCGCCAGGTTCGCATGTTTTATTATTAAATAAATTTATAGTTTATTTTGTGGTATTAGTAAAGAAAATATGTTCAAAAATATGAAGATGAATGTATATTAAAAGATAATGATATTTTCTAATTCATTTGATAGTGGTAAGCGGCCGTAGTGTATTATTTTGTTTTAAAATTGCTTAGGACAATATGGAATAGCATAACTGGTTATGACTGATCAATAAAAGTATAATAAAAAGCTGATAGTCGTAATAAAATAAATTCAGTTGACATTTAAACATGAATTAAAGTTGAACTTCCAGAAGGAAAAATGTAAATGCTTTTGTTTTTTATGATTATCTTGTTTTAAGGAAGATAATAAATTATTTCATCCTCTTAAAATAGTAACAATTTTTGCATACATTGTTTATGTCAAAGATGTGGCAATTTGTTGGAGGCTTCATTGGGGTCGTATTGGTTAAATACTTTGTTTTCAAAGTGATTTGGAATCTAGTAAGTGAATTCTTAATCATGTTCCAACATTGATCGGACTTGAATTGACTATTTTCCAGGATAGCTTATTCAAAAATTCTTTACATCTTCACAATTGTCTCTACACAACATTAATATACCATAAAGATACATACCATGGTCATAGTTCCCATATACGGATTGACAAAGATGGTTGAGTCATTTGATAGGTTTATGGTGGAGAAATAATGATTTAACCCCTCAATGTAATGATCCTCTGAATTGTCATTATCCAAACATTGATTCATTAACTGAATGTGTTGATTCATCATCCTAAGTAGTTCTGCTGCAAAATATCATAGGCTAAGGTTTTTGAAGTGGACGGCAGGGTTTGTTATAATTGTTGACTAAAAGTATATGATACCATTTTATTTGTTTTTTCTTTTGTTTTTGAATATAGTGGAGAAATATATTTTCTTGTGAATCTTTCTCTTTATTGAAGATCTTATATAGAACTTTTGTTAGATGGCGGGTTACTGATGTATTAATAATTGTAGTTGTTTTCTTATTTGCTTTAAACTTTTTTGTTGTTATTTAAATATGAACATTTTTTTTGATGGTATTGTTGATTAATTTGACATTCAACTGATATAGCAATTTATGTGGATGCAGCTTTTTTTTTAAGTGTAAATGTATTGCTTTATGGAAGTTATAGAAACTTTTCATGTTAGACAGAAACTTATAGTTCAGTTTTAGTGTTTAATAATGTAGTGTTAATATGCATACTACTAAACTATTTGTTTGAGAAAATGGACAAATAAAAATACAGTAAAACTCTATTAAAAATGTTGGCACTATATAAATTTATTACTTTACAGAATTATTAATTTATAAAAATAATAATTTTTAAATATATATATTTTGAAAATATTTTCGTATAATAAGAAAAAATATTTGATTTCACTGTTTATATATTCATTAAATTTTATACATCGACCTGCATATCCTTTTTATTATATTATTTGATGTATATGAGATATGTATCATATAATTTAAATGTGTTTTTAGAGACAAATTTTTAGATATTATAAAATAATACCATTGTAAATCGAAAACAAACAATACAATAATATATTATTTATACTTACAGGAATTTTATATATAGAAATTATTAAATTATGATTTTAGCGAGACTATATAT
>NC_027755.1:32985334-33025332 GCF_000695525.1 Brassica oleracea var. oleracea | reverse complement strand
CAAGCATACAAATTGGATATGCATGTAGTTAGCGACCAAGCATACAAATCTAGTTTGTTTTCATAAACTGGAATCCATGGAGTTATATAAGCTAAATGAAGCATGTACATATAAAAACTTTCAATCCATTCATGAACACATAACCGCTTACACAAAACTGGGGCATGTAGACACTGGAAGTTACATACAGACACCAAATATACAACAAAAAGAAAAAGCTCAGCCAAGAACACAAAAGGGAATGTTACTATCTTTTCATTCAACCGTCAAATAAGGCCCTCAATCTCTGAGAAGCTTATGCCGTCAAACTTGATCCTCCACCAGAGGAGCGACCATCGCCATGTCATCAGCCGACAAGAATTAAACAACCACTGTTAGGTTAGCAAACTTATCTAGCCTTAAAGACCTCAAAGCAAGCTTTATCGGGTCATGGTGACGACGTAATTCACACCTAACGATACAAAAACCTTTTGAATTATCGCATCCCATTATCAGAAACTTGTCTTCCTCTATTACATGTATCTTTTTGATCTCCTGGCTCTTCTATGAGTGGATATCATGACCCTCGTGATAGTTTCATGTCCTAATCGCTATGCCATTTAAGTAACTGGCATCGTCAAAGCCGCCACTTCCTTCGACTTTCTTCTTTACGGTAAGTAGATGGGTTTGTGGTCTTGAGACATGTCTATGGCTTCACCATTCCTACGGAGAACAGCTCTGCCATCTCCTGCATTTGCAACCATTAAGTGTCTGGTTCAGAAACAGAACAACAATCATGAGCACACAAACCTACACTTAAGATCAAATCTTAGTGATTCTGAAGACGAGTTTGGTCGAAGCTAACAAAAATACCTTCCAAAAATAAGGGCAGCAAGAGCCGAGGTACCAGGTACCAGAAGAAAAACCTGAGAAAAGAGCCTTTGTTGCAGTCCTTTGCTAAAGCAAGATCGGCCTGAAGAAACGCGTTGCTCAAAGAAGTCTTGACTTCTTCGACATATATACTGTTCAATTCCGTTTTTTTCTTATATAAGGTGTGTTGCTTCATGTTTTCTATGAAGACATCTTTTGATGAATCTAAGAACATCAAATTCAATTCCTCTGTCACAGAGCAATCCCACAAAACCCAACTGAGGAAAAAAAATAATTTATATTGGAGATACTTACCGAAAGAGAAGTGGTGTGAAAGATTGTGTATTATTGGGGGCTTTGTCTCAGAAGGCTCATTCTGGTTTTTGGCATCAACTGAAAACCATAGATCATATCATAAGATCGATGAAGTTAATCACAACAAAGAACAACAGATACTAAAGTACTTGATAAATTAAATATGTTCAGCTATGAGCTTCCTAAGTTAATTTAAAAGAATTTTTACATTTGCATCTACATGCAGTTCATACAAAAAAAAACATATACTTCTCAGTCCAGTCTTATGGACATAGCTAGTCAAGCTCGCAACAAACTTTGAAACTAACTATTAGTAGCAAAAATATTTACATCACATGAAACTGAGACAGAACCAACTTATTGAAGAAAACAGAATCTTACCCTGCCTAATGGTCTCCTACTTTAATGCACCTGCAGAGAAAGCCTTCTAAATATTATAAACAGCCAACCTTAAAGGAGAAAGAGAAGAAAACAAAAAAAAAACACTTTAGCAGCAACAAAAAAAAACTGTTTGCGTCTCAGCCCTCTAAGCAACACATGAACGTAAATAGAAAAGATGAAGAAACATACAACTCGAGCTGCAAAGACACTACAACGCTGTGGAGCCTGGTATACAGTACCGTCCACGATATTATACGATGCTATAAACTTGTCTGGACAATCGCAGTAGCATCACTGATCACATACTCTTAAGCCTGTCATCTTCCTGCACATAAAATTATAATCGTGTTAAAATCAAAAGATCAATCCTTTGATCTCTTGATCTCCAACACTATCCCACATAAAAAACAAAGAAAAAACACTAAAATTTTGAAATCGAAAGTAGCAAGGAGATGATAACGAAAGTTAGAGAGTGATCGAGAGGGTGAACGGATCGGAAGACCTTGGAGACTGGTCCTCGTTCTTCTCGATTTGGTGAAGTTGTGCTGTCATCGCTAGGAGATTTATAGTCGGAGCCCCCGTCGGTTTAATTGGGAGACGATGAGTCCAATTGAATGTTTTGAGAGTAGGAGGTGGGGGTAATCACGTTAAAACTCGGATTAAAGTAAGTTTTAATGCAAATGAGATACGTTATAGTGAGTTGATCGACGGCTTAGCAAGGATGCTGACTTGCTGAGCTATGAATGTTAAAGTTAAGAAGATAATGAAACCCTACACGTGATTGGTCTGAACAAAAACGTCTTGTAAAAGCCCAAAATCCAGAAAACTATAATAACAAAAGACAAAATAAGAGGCCCAACACTCAAAACGTAAAAAAAAGAAAGAGTGAACCAAAAAAAATCACCTGCCACGTGTCCAATTTTGCCCATACTAAAACGATGATGTGGAGGAAGAAGGAGAGAGACAACTCTCATTTATTGTATAAGATAATATATAGTGTTTCCAATATTAAAAATCACTTCGATTCGAACAAGTGTATTTCTAGGATTTTCAGGATCAAATAACATATTAGAAACCACCTATTTAAATAATAATTTGTATACATAAAAATATATACATTAGAGTAAACACATAAATCAAAATCAATACCTTTTGTTATTAATAATCGTGTTTTTGGTAAATAGATCAAAAAATCATTGTATTTACTTTATATGGTATATAATTAAAATTTAGTAATATTGACATAGATATACATAGTATATTTTCGTATAAATTATTATTGACAATTTCTACTCATATGATTTTATTAACATTTGTATATTTTTTGTAACAAAAATTTAAATTGTTAATCATTAAAATTTTAATGTGTGATTTATCAATAAAACTTAAAATTAAAATATTATTATTTCAATAATTTTACAATGAAAATTTTGAAATGAACATATTTGTACATTTTATATAGTATATAATTTCATTTAAATGATATTACTATATATATAATAAAAATATCTATCAATGAGACTTCATATTCATACGATTTATGATCATTTGTATCTTGTTTGAACAAAAAAAGTTAAACCATTGATCACAAAATTTTGAATGTGAGACTTTTACCATTTTTAGTAATTCATAGTTGTTTATAACATATAAGAAAAAACTTAATTTTTTATTATATGATTAATGTGATTGTTTAATTTTTTTTATAATATAAAACAAAAAAAAAATGATACAAAAATTGTTATCGAATATGTATTATTCATATTCACTAATTGTCATATATATGTTAATCATATTAGGTAATTATGTAGTTTTTATTTAAGGAAGAAATTGAGAATATTATTTTGTACATGTGAAACAATCATCGGAAGCATGTTTCGGAATAAAAGGCACAAGGACGCGTACGATCTCTACGATTTCTTCTTCAACAAGCATAAGCTTATACCCACCAACCGCTGCTGCAACTGCATCATCGAGTCTCGTTTCCAACAAGGTCTTGTTGACGAAGCTCTTGATTTCCACCGATCCATCAAATACCGCGGCTACCCAAACGACGATACTCTCAGGGTCTTGACCAAAGGGTTAGTTTCAATCCGGTCGACTGGACCAAGCCGAAGCATTGCTTAAGGCCTGGGAATTACCGTACCGGCGGCCTGATCACGTGGCGTTCAACAATCTGATTCGAGGGTTTTTGGACCTTGGGAATTTGGACAAGGCCAATCTTGTCTTGGACGAGTTCAAACGGGCTTGGTCTGCTTTTGCACTTTCCTCCTCCTGGCATAAACCTGATTCTCTCTCTTTAGAATATGAACAAAGACTGGCTCTCCTCATGGCGACATTCATGGAGTACTGGTTCAAGCAAGGTAAAGAGATGGAAGCTATGAAGTGCTACGAGCCTTGTGTTGGGGTAGCAAACAACAACCTCCCGCCGGACACTGGCAACGCCCTTTTGAAAATCTTGCTCAAGTACTGTAAAAAAACTCATGCTTGGGCTCTGTACCATGACATGTTTGATCAAAGTCAAAGTGGGATAAGTAGCCGACCCTTAGACTCTGGCACGGTTAAGATTATGGTGGGCGAGTGTTTTGATATGGGTCGTTGTAGCCAGGCAATCGATACCTACAACAAGGCCAGAGCCAAGAACAACTTCTTAGACGACAGATAAATTATCACAAGGTGTTGCGAAAACGGCATGTTGTCGGAAGCTGAGTCCCTCTTTGCTCTTTCACTTGGTCTTGGTTTCGGCGTCGTTGACGTTGCCGTTTTCAAAACAATGATCGCTGCTTATCTCAATGCTGGTCGAATCGATGATGCTTTAAAGACCTCCAACATGTTGATCGATGCGAGTCTCATTGAGGTCTCCAGACTGTTGTTTTGACTATACTATATATATATTCTTCATCGCCTGCTTGCGCTTTAATTGTCCCCTTTTATCTTCTTGTTCTCAAGATATGTCTTGGATATTTAATTGTATTTTTTTTTCTTTAGTTGTTTTGGATCGTGAATCAGCTTATGATCCTCGATTTATTTTCTAGCAACTAAAAACTAGAAATTCTCCTACAAAACTAGATCTCTTTATAACATCCACGGCCATTCATATATGTACCAAATCGTCGTTGCAGCTTCTCATGTCATGTGAAAATAGATTTTTGATTCTTTTACAAACGACTAAGGTTCAGATTTTTTTTTTTTTTAAGTGTTTTTTTGAAACACACATTCATTCATTCATCCATAGATAGGTGGAGGTCATAAAGGCCTCATTAACACCAAAGCTCTGTTTTTGCAACTAAATCGACTGCATAGTTTGCTTCTCTAGAGATCCATCTAAAGGATACAAAATCAAAACAACCAGATAGAAGTAAAATATCAGCCACTATCCCATAAAGCTCAGAGATTGTGTTGTCGTTGAGGATGCTGTTGATGAGGTTTTTGGAATCTGATTCCACGTTTAAAGTCTTGATACCCAAGTCCTTCCTCTTCTGTAGAGCTTCTCGGAGAGCCAAGCCTTCAGCCATCAAAGGGGAAGGTACTTTTTTTGCAATCTTAGAGAAACTAGATGTTGCTTCAGTTTGTGTCAAAACCCATCCTAAACCCGCCTGTCCTGTGCCTGCATTCCACGCCGCATCTGTTCCAAGGATGGTTCATGTATCAGCAATTGGGTTATGGAGTTTACTTCTTCTCTTCTGCTTCACTTTAATCTGTCCATTTTGCCACTCTCTTGCACTTCGAATTGCTCTAGACAGAGACTCTCCAGCTTCTAGCCTTAGGTTTGAACAATATAGGCCCAAGGTTTAAATCAATCAATTCCAATATAGGCCCAAGGTTTCATTAACCAATCTAAATCCGTCAATTCCACGAATAATCAGAGTTTTTCTTTACCTCAAACGCGTTTCGTGCTCTATATTTCGCCCGAGACTCAAAATATTTTCCAAAATCAAAGGTGGTGGTGTTGTAGCGCCTCATCCTTCCCCAAATTTCCTGTAAACCACCCAATCAAAACAAGTCAAGGCCCAAACATATACAAGATCTGACACCCCTCTTTTGACATATTTTATTTTCTAAACCGATTTAGTTAGCAGACTTAATATCCCACAGATTTTTTTTTTTTTTTTAAAGTCTGTTAACGATCAATTATTAAGGGCACTTTTGTAATTCCGTTTTATATAACTATGAAAAATAGTAACTTCGACCAGAAAAATATTCTAATAGTTTTTGAAAAATATGAGTTATTCTAGTAATAACACAATAAATTTGTGTCGCTTTAGTATTCTAATAATAGCAATTGTGGTATATAAAAACCTAAAAAAAAACTAAGAAAATCTAATCCTAATTAAAATAGTAAAAGTTAATAAAATATGGAGACGTTGCCCGCCATAAAAAAAAATTAAAATAGTAAAAGTTATCTAACTAATACTAAAATGGATATATGAGGAGTAGTCAGACTGTCCACGTAGGTACAAAAAATCAACCAATCATGTTATAACGTTTTGCCACGTCATAACTGATTTTGGATATTGGGCATCGAATAACTTCTGATCTGTCAAGATAATCTTAGTAGCCCAGCAATCCCACCTATGGAAAGCATCCTAACCTTCACCTCACCGACGCTAGATCCCTCTTCCTCATTTTCTCCAAACCCTAATTTCGTAGATGGTTCGTGAAACCCTTTCCTCTTCCTCTTCTTCGATTCCATTTCACGATCTGATCTACGATCTGAGCACCGGGACGAGGAATGTCGGAAAGCTGTCGATAAACTCGAGCTAAAGACTCGAAACCCTGACACGATCAATCAAGTCGAGAAGAAGCTGATGGAGAAAGGCGTCCAAAGGATGGAAAGGCACCCTTCCGACGGGACTCAGATCAGGCGTCCGCCGCCGAAGTCAGGTCACGGCGGGAAGTACACGTGGGAGGGGGCAGCTCGGATGGAGGATTACGAGATGCAGCCGGATCCGTCGGCGATGGACGAAGGCGATCTTAATTACGATGAGGAGAAGATCGGGGGTGGTGGTGGTGATGACATGGCGGTGGAGGTTGGGAAAGGTGAGGTTGAGGTGGCGAAGGAGGCGCCGGGAGGTGTGGCTAGGGCGGAGGTTGATCCTCGCTTGATCAGTCTTCCTTGAGTTGCTAGGACAAGGGAGAAAGTGTTGGGGCGAATTTGAGAAGGGAGTGAAACTTTGGGGGTTTGATTTTTAATTTGAGTTTGTGACGTTTTAACATCGTACCTCAAAATAAACAGAAAAATATCTCTCAGAGATCGCAGAAGAAGAAAACAAAATCTTGATCGACCTCGGAGAAGAAGAAGAGAATAATCAATGGTAGCTGCTTCCAATGGGAGTGAGTATTTCGACATCGACGTCGAGACGGGAGGAAAATCGTTTGCGCGGCCGTTGAATGCTGAGACAGAGGAGCAGGATGAAGAAGATCTGAGATGGGCTGCGATCCGACGGTTACCGTCGCAGAGACAAGGGAGCCATTTAGCGACTCTGCATCGGTCGCAAACTTCTGGTTACGCAGACGGGAACGTCGTGCAGACGATTGACGTAAGGAAGCTTGATCGTTCGGATCGTGAGATGGTTGTTCGTCAAGCTCTTGCCACTAGCGATCAGGATAATTACAAGCTTCTCTCCGCTATCAAGAAACAACTCGATAGATATCTTTTTTGATTCTCTGTTTCTATGTTTAGGTTTTCTTTTTTATTAATGTTAAAAATATTCATTGTAGAGTTGGTATGGAAGTTCCCAAGATTGAAGTCCGGTTCGAGAATTTGAAAGTTGAAGCTGATGTTCAAGCCGGTACAAGAGCTTTACCGACTTTGGTTAACGTTTCTCGTGATTTCATCGAGGTTGTTCGTCTTTTCTCATTAGTATATTTTCCACACGTAACCATTTTACGTGATTGTTTTTTTATTTTGTATCGATTTTGTGTTGCAGCGTGTTTTAAGCAGTTTGAGAATGATGAAGACTAGAAAACACAAGCTAACCATATGAGTCATATAGCTGACTCACACAAGAATGGAAGTTGGAACCATGAAAAATGATGGGTTTGAGGACTGTTTTGCTTTCACTCTAATATTTTTGTCTTTCATCAAACATACTTTTATATGTTCTAGGTGTTCTACCTTATCCTGTACAAAGTTGTTTTGACTTTATTTGTTCCAGGTTCACTCATTAAAATGGATTTAGTCTTCCTTCACATCTTGGGTAATTTTTTGTACTAACATATAATTGCTTATGTTTCCTTTTTAGTTTTCCATCCATTTGTGTTGGTTGGTTGACTGAAAGCTGTTAACAAATTTGATAGGAATGTGTTGAGATATATTATCTTATGCATATATCCTATGCATAAGCTATTTTCATTAGATAGCTACAATGATACAGTTCTTTGATGTTGAGATGTACCCATTTGATGTTGCTTGCTTTTTCTTTAGCCAATTTGAACACTGATGTGAAATAGCTGATGTTTTTGCTATTATCCTGTCTGTAATCAGAATCACGTGTTGTTGTTGTTGCAATTGTTATACTGCTGGATCTGCTCCAAGTGCTCCCGTCGCTGAGAATCAACCCTCTCCTCGAAGACATTATGGCTGATGAAATGCCAGTATTCTCAAGATAACTTTTTTATCTCCCGTGGCTTTATATAAATGATTGCAAACAAGTAAATAATTTAATTTATATATAACCCTAAATCGATTTTGAATTATTAAAGAGGAAGATGAAGAAGAATTAAAAGGAAAAATTAAAGAAGAATCGTACCTTGGGACGAGTTGCTTCTCTGCAGCGAAGGATATGAAGAAGCCATGGAGAGAAGAGGCTGGGTACTATGTTTCTCAGTTGCCAAGGGGGAGTGAGATATGGAGAGAGGCAGATTGAAAATGAGAAGAGGGAAAGGAAAATTTGGCAAAGAAAAAAGTTGGGGGGGGGGGGAGATTGAAAATTTTGGCCAAAAAAGTTCAGCAGAGAGATTAAAATAAATAAGTGACGATAACTTTCAAATAAAATCTCTATTAGTGAACTGCATTATGGTGAACCAAATATATAGCTATATTCTGATTAATTATTTATATAGTTTTATCATAACTTCATTATAATAAAACTCTAAAAAATTGCGATGATACAAATTTACATATATTCCTTAGTGACAATGTCAATATTGTTGTTACGGTATCCCATATATACGATGGATTGGTGGTTAGAGCATACAATTTAGGGTTATGATTTAGGGTTTATAGCTTAGAGTTTATGATCTATGATTTATGATTTAAGTTTTAGAGTTTATAGTTTAGGGTAAAAAAATATGATTCATGATTTAAGATTTAAAATTTAAAATTTAGAGTTTATGTTTACGGTTTATATTTATAGTTATAACATAATTTGTAGATACTTGTTGTTACATATATTTTTATTTTTGCAACAACTTATCTCTAGCTATTGGTAGCTATTTAGCTACAAAACATCTACAAAATCTATCCGTAGCTATATAGCTACGGATTGCTACATATTTGCTACAGAATTAGCTACAAAGGTAACATTTTATGTTTCGTTGCCATCTTTCGCCATTTTTGTAGCTAATAATTTTGGCTACGAAAATTTCTTAGGTAGTCCTTAGCTATTTCAATGAATTCTTGTAGTGAATAGTTAATTGGAAATAAGTTTGTTACTTCATTGTCACTGGATAAATTTGATAGGCAAAAAGAATTGTCCACCCCCACAGCCCCACTAACTAAAATGCAAATTCGTATAAATGAAAAACAACCATGGAAAATATGTATTCATGGTAAAGTTAATTATTTTCTACCTCTGAGGCGCATTTTCTTTTCGTTTTGTATTTCTTTCCAAAAAAAAAAATTTATATGGTTTACACCTTGCTTGCGTATATTCAAGGTTTGCTATTTGATCATTGGGTGCTAAACGCAACATAACTCCTCCAAAAATATGTGTTGGAATTTTGACAAACATTAAATGGATTCATGAGCAATAGCAGAATAAACACATACTGCTAATAAGAAAATAAAAGGTTCATCTTCTTAAAGAAAAATGTATGATGATGAGCTTTGACATGTAGTACGTGCATTACTATTATAAATAGTGTGGATTGTCTTTTTGTATTTTTAACTGATATTTGAAATACATCATTAATTCAGTTAATCAGAGAACTGAGTTTACAGAGTCATAAACATTTTAAAATTAATTTCAATAGTATTTTTTGAAATTTTGAAAGTCATACAACTTATATCTTTAAAATTTAGAAATAAATTCTTCCATTGGTTCTCAGAATTGGTTCTAAATGAACTATTGGAAATTACGTGATAATAACATAAACCTAATATTTTTGAGAGAACATTTATCCTTTTTATTTTTGACAATGCAAATATATCTTCCTAATACGAAAGATATCATAAAAATGGAAATTGTTGACAAATTTTAAATAAAAACAACATTAATTTAAAAATAGAGATGGTAAGTATATGTCAAACAAAGAATAAGAGACAAAGTTCACAAAGAAAAAAAGACAAAAAAAATATTTGTTTTGGTAAGAGTTTTGAGGCCCTCAAATTAATGAGACTGATTTTAGCTCCAACTATAAGTTAAAATGAAAAATTATTTGAAAAACGTCATGTTTGTGAAAGTGAGAAATAGACTCTATCACTATGTATTCCCTTATGGATAGCTTTGAACTAAGAAATTATCTTTTCTGTCTAATAGATTTATAATATGCTTGATTAACTTGACTGAGAATAAAATGTCAAGTTTTTTAAAAATCAAATAATTTATTTGGAATTTCATAGAGAAAAATACGCAAATATCTCTTAGAGAATATTATTATGCTTTGATATTTTATTTTAAATTTGTTTTGTTGCATGGAAACAAAAGTATTTGACTAGAGTTTTTTTTAATGTACATCACAAGATTTTAGTTGCTCTTCATTTCGCCTATTGGTTGATTTTAACATCAAAAACAAAATTTGATTTTACGTTAATTTAACCATAATTTATCAAAATTAAATAAACAAAATAAGAGAAAAAATGAATTTTAACTGATACTCTCTCCGTTTTTTTGTATAATGTTTTAAAAAATATTTTTGTTTCAATTTGTACGATGTTTTGAGACTTTCTATGAAAAACTGTTAAAGCAATTGATTAAATATGAAAAAAAATAATGTATAGTCTTTGTCTTATTCGTTAAGAATAGCAAAGATTAGTTATTTTTTACTACTTTTTGTTGTAATTGAGTGTTTTTACAAAAGTATATTTTTAAAATTCGAATGTTTACTACATTACTTCCTGAAAATGTGCCCATGGTAAGGATTGAACTCTAACTCAGAAAACGGGCAACCGAAGTCAAGCATACATAAGACAATTTTCATGCGTGAATACCCGGGTTTCTTAATTTATGTGTTTATGCTAAAACATCATATAAAAAGAAACAGATGAAATACTATTTTAACCTTTTTTTTGGACAACAGTAATACTACTTTAACTTAATACCAGTTTATAATGTTTTTCTGCTATTAAAAGAAATTTTTTTTTTAATAATTTCAAAATTGTAGTCACCAAAAATAATACAAAGTTACAATTTTATAATAACTTACATCATAAATATTTATAAAATCAAATACAATCTTTTAAAAAGATCCCAAGTTAATTAAAATATATGGAAAGAAACCGACCAACATTTAAATAAACAAGGTAAGAGAATAACTGAATTTTAACTAATACTATTTTTAACTTAATTACCAGTTTATATGGTTTTTCTGCTATTGAAAATTGTAGTCACCAAAAATAATACAAAATTATAATTTCTCTAATAATTTACATCATAAAAATATATAAACTCAAATACAATTTTTTTTATCTTAATTTAATTAAAAATATGGAAAGAAACTACGCCCGGGAAAAAGTCTCTAGTTATTCTAATTAAGATTCATCAGGAACTCACCTGGATCAACTCCATCTGTGTTTGGAGAGTCGAGAGAAGCAAAGATTGTGAGATTCTTTACAACAACATCTCTGTTCAGACAACCAAAAAAAAAATCCATATAAGAACACAAGATTAGCTGAAAACAAATAGCATTAGATTAAGTGTAACCTGGCATGCAATAAACAGGATGAATGTTCCAAAAAGGTTGTTCCAAAAAAAAAAAAAAAAAAAAAAAAAAAAAAAAAGTTCCTAAAAGGTAAATTCAAGAAGGTGAGGTTGGAGATGATAAGACCAGTAGAGTTCATGAGCTCAACGAGATGAGGTCTTGTATAGTTTAGCTCTCCATTTCTAAACCAATCCCACCATTTACTTCCTTGACCATCTGTTGTCCCGTTCTCACCTATGGTTACAGTATCATGAGACAAACATCATCCATATATTAAGTTGCTATATTAGTTGGTACCTTTGATGACTACATCTGTGAGAATCTGACCATATAGAAGACTCCTATGCCTTTTACCGGGCAACTCTCTTCCTCGTCCATACGATGTTAATGATACACATTCTACAAGTTTCTATATTTCATTTTTAGAATGGTTAAACAAAAACATTTATTCCGAATTTAAATATAAAATGCAGAAAGATCGCATAATATTTTTGATAAATTTAACAGATTTAAAATATAAATCAGCGCGTAATGCGGAAAAAAATCTGCGAGCATTCAGTGACATATTTACCGGACCTCATTTGCTTAATAAAATACTACCATATCGATTGTGACAAGCTTTGTTTGACATTAAAAGAAAAAAAAGACTACAAATACTAAAAGTTGACAGATTTCAACATGAGATCACAACTAGTTTTGGAGAAAAGAACCTAATATTTAATAATTAGTGTCTCGACAAATTCCATAACTTCTTTCCTTTTTGACAAATTTGTAGTTGCCTTGCTCCGCAAGCATCACTGCCTTCAAGTAGCTCTCTTTGGACATCTCATCCCAAACCCACGCTTCAACTTCTCAATCCTACACCATTCCAACGAAACCAAACATATGTCAGATAGATCTTTCTTAGTGAAGAAGAAAGAGCAAGCCAAAAAAGAAGCTTACGTTGGGGCAAGTTTCCCAAGGCAATCAAGCTCTTCACCAGTGTCTTCATCTATAACTCTACCGGTAATGTCCACAATGTATGACCTATCTCTGTCTGGAGGAAGCCCTCTACCCGCAAGCAACTCCAAATCCTTACGGTGAAGCTCTCTTCCGTTCACAAACACTCCTGTTGTTCCACCTGCACAGTTCTCTGGCATTGGGAAGTTTAACTCCTCTATAAATGGCTACACCAACAACAACAATGCTTTAGATACAATACAACACATTGACAAGAAGCAGTTATCAAAATGTGTGTTAAATTACCGGTATTATTCCAAGACCTGGACCTCCCATAACTCCCCAGAATCCAGCTCTATAATCATACCTAGAAATTAACACACATTATATAAGAGTCGCACAATGTTATTAACATAAAGAGTCCAATAATGTTATTATACCAGTAGCTTCCTGGCTGAATGGCTCCTGCTTGCTTCTCAGCTTTTCTCAGCATACGTTCTGTTAAACTATGTCCATTTATAGAAACACTGCTTCTGTTCCCTTCATCGTTATGAATAGACTTTGTCAAATCCTTGAAGCTCTTCTTCACAATGCTAGCGAACCCGTTCTTCTTTGATCTTTGCTGGTGATGATGATCTTTAGATACTCCACTGTAGTCGTTGAAAGAAACCTCCATCTCACTCGCAAGAGAAACCTCCTTCATTGAGTTCTGTCTCATCGTCTTACTCAGCGTCACCCTCTCCTGTTCTGAACTAAAGCTGCGGCTCCCCGCTCCAGCCCTCTCGTGGTTGATCGAAGAGTAGTTAACAAAGTTCTCGTGAAGAGGCGAGTCAAGCGGTTTCGCTGTTAGACTATCCGAGCTAAGCTCGTCTTCAGAGAGGCTAGCGGAATGAGAACGAACTATCTGCACGTCTTGAGACTTATCTTGCTCATCATCCAACGAATGGAACACGTAGCCGAGAAGATCATAGTCATCAGAGGTGTAATCAGCAGCAGCAGCAGCCACACGAGCCTGAGCCTCTCCTGTGTTGTTTGCTGCAGAGAGAACAAACTTGTTGTTGACAACAGACAAGTCAATCAAACAAGAGCACGCGCCGCATCTCATCTTCACCTCTTTCTTCCCTCCTCCTCCTCCAGCTTCCGGTTTCTTCGGCAGCTGGAGAAGCTCGAAGCAGTTCTGACACGTTATGAACGGAGCGCCACCAGCCAAGGGGCGGATATGACGAGATCCTCCTGATAACACAACCTTAGGAGGAGGACGAACACGCGGAAGAGAGTCCACAGGCCATCTTCCATGAGGCTGATGAAGCGGCGGAGCACGAGAAGAAGGGTAGGCTCTATGGTTATGAGGTGGAGGAGCGAAACCCATAACGCTCTCAGGAGGATAGAACCCGGCGTTGTAAGGTGCGTCGTGAGGGATCACTGAGCCTCTCCAGCAGTGGTAACAAGTGCAAGAGGAGTGATGAAACGGCCCGTTTTGCTGGAAGAGATCGTTGTTATTGCCAAGAAACTGTCCTCCTCCGGAGAAGTATGGTCCTCTTCCGTAAGAAGGATGCATCAGACCATGATGGTCATTGTTGTTGTAAGGAAACTGCGGTTCAGGATGGTAATAAGAAGGACCTGTTCCGGAACTGTAAAACCGAACCGGAGGAGCCTTGTTAGGAGCCTGTTCTTTAGGTTTGCTGTCGCCAGCGACGTTGCAAGACTGAACAAGCTGTTCTTTGAGCTTATCCAACTGTCTAAGAAGTCCAGCTCTGTCCTGCTCGATAGCTTCACGGCTCTGTGAGTGTGGCAAGTAGTTAGGAGCAGAAGAAGTGCCTTCATCAGAAAGAGGAGGATACATTGAAGTGGACAATCTGTTGTTGGTGTTGATGACACTATCAGAGTCACATCTCTTGGTTGTTCTTTTCCTAAACCGATCTAAACCGGGTTCTTGTCTCCCGGATTGAGATTTAGGGTCATCTTTATCAGCTAGTGTAGAGCTGTTACCACCGACATCCAAAGCCTTGGTTTTTGAACAAGGATCACTCTCAACGGCAAGTGGAACGTTTAGCTGGGAAGGAGAAGTTGGTGTAGTAACATCAGAGTCAGATAATGAGGTTTGACTAGCTTTCTCAGGGGAGCTAGTGGAGTTAACTGAAACTGGTTTGGCTCTATCTTCCACGGACTTGTCTGAAACCGAATCTACTTCACGCTCCTTGATTTTGGCTGTTATGTTAGTAAACCACAAAGTCTCATTAGGAATACATAAAGAGATAAAAATGAAAACAAAACCAGAGAAAGGAACATGTAAGGAACATAGAGCAAACAAACAAAACAAAGAACTAGTTTCATCATTTTTGGAGATTAAAAAAAAAAAAAAAAAAAGACAGAACAGAAGCTGCTGATAAACTCTTCTTGTCTTAAGAACATCAAAACAAGAACTTATAAAGTTTCAAAAAAAAAAAAAAACTATAAATTTCTTCAGACATTGATTCTACCAAAAAGCACACTCAACAAAGTCATAAGCACTTAATTATTGGGAGCTCAGAAGTTATACCACGAAGGACGGTGAAGCAGCCACCGCACTGGAAGAAAGGGGAATCTTCAGGCTCTGATAAGAGATTCTCGCACTTTGGACAACGAACTAGTCTTAGTTTTGTCGACTCAGCCATTTTTTTTTTCTTTCCAATTAAACGTCTGATAAAGAGTAATTAAAAGGAGAATGAGTATAAAAGGAAAATAGTTTTGAAGCAAAGAAATTTAAAAACTAAAAACTGAACCTTTAGCCCAGAGGTTTCTTCTTTGGTTGGGTTTAAGCTTCCTTCTCTCGTGCTACCAGATCCTCTGTTTTGTATCTTGGGTTTTCTCGGAACCAAGAAAGAAGAGAAAATCACAAAGAGAAAAAGACAGAGGAAAATGCTGTCTGAGAAGTAAAAATCATAACTTTGGAATTAAAATAAAAATAGTAAGCAAACTTGTGAATCTCTGTTTGCCTTTTATGGTTACTTGTTCTCTCTAGTTTGGTCTTGTTGGGAGAAAAAAATCTCTCTGGGTTTTTGCTAATATGTTTCTGCAATTCTCGCTCCTTTTCACACGGTGGGTAGCAGACAAGAGTATAAAAATAAATAAATCACTCACTTGGGTAAAAGAAATAAATAAATAAACGGCGTTCATTAAAACGACTGCGTTTTTCACAGTGAGCGTTTTATTACTACTAGTTTCAATTATTCTCTCTCCCTTCCGAGCTGTGACGCAACCCCACTCTAACCAAACGGAGCATCCACTCTGAGTTCCGTCTAATCTTCTGCCCTCTGTACATTTATGCTGACCTGGTGTACGTTTTTACCACTTACTTTGGTTTTTCAATAATTATGTTGTAAAAAATACAAAATCATTGGTTTTTAAATAAATGTTTACTCTTATACACATTATTACACGTATAGTAATGTTTTCATGGTTCTTAGAGTTTTTTATTATATGTTTATCTTTTTTTCTCAGTGGACGATGTACAGCATATAGATAGAGACCAACACCAACACAATCAAGAATTAACCAAACTATAAAGAAAAGGAAGAAGTTTTGCTTTTGCTTTTTATAACAACCATAGAGTATATGTAATAGCTTTTCTTTTTAGCTTCGATGTCAGCGAGCACTGAGGTAAAAAGAAAAGCAGGGTTTTGGCCTTTGTTAAAAGATGTGACAGACTATAATTTTGAAAAATATTTATAGCATTTTTATAAATTAGAGCAAAATAACAACAATATGGAGAAAAAAAGATAAAGATAAATTAGATGGCAAGAAAAGGAAATATTCGTAAATTAAAGGTCAAAGAAGAAAGAAACGTTAATAAAAGTGGCCCATGTGTACATATATAGTGGGACCTGATATCACACCAAACGAACCACCGATGGTAGGCCCACTTTCCTGATTTCTTTGTGGGAATATAACTCACATTTTTCTTCGGTGTGCTTCTTTTGACTGTTTTTTTTGTGACTTTTACTTTAGTGTGATCTCTATCTTTACTACTAACCACAGACGAAAAAATGAGCATTATTTACTTATCTTTTTGTACCATCGTTACAACACATTCTTACTTTGATTTTAACAAGAATAATTCTTTGATAATAGGAAAGAGATTTATAATCTTTTGTTATATTGCATTGGAAAATATTTGGTATATTAAAGATAAAGAGGACATATGGAATTCATAACTTATACCGATTGGATGAGAGGAATCAAGCTTTTGTAGATGCTCACTAATATCTTGAGCTTTACTGCTTTACATGGAATCTTGTAACGGTTAAACTAAAACTATATGCTAAAAGAAAAAGTGATACAAACGAGAACACAAAGCAGCATTTTGGCTCCGTTCAAATCTTGTATTATATGGGCCATAATAAACTTGAACCAATGAGCCCATTTGCGAGTTTCTCAATACATCAAAATAATCACTGATCAGATTATGAAATTACCAAGTTTCCAAGACTAAATCATTGACTAGGTCAATAAACCATGTGTTTGTTTAGACTATTGTCAGACAAACCATGAAATATTCTAGAGCCAATATACACATTGCTTCACATCTTTTGTCCTTCTTTATTCACTTGTGTTTTCTTTCAAGTTCACATTTTTCTTCTGACACTCCCTTTTGGATTCGAGATCTAAATTTCCTTTATTAATATATATGCTAATAATTCACATCATTTCCTTTTAGCTAGATTCCAACAATTAATTTCTATAGTTTGCTAAAAATGTCATCATCATCATCAGGCAAACAGTAACATTACGTGAGAGGAAGGTTACCAGTAACGGAGAAGGTTGTTTTCTTGTCTCAAAGCTTGTAATCACCACTAATACTATACGATAAACACTCAACTATTAAAATCTTCCATGTTTTTTCACTTAAGTTTTTCTTATAATATAACACACAGATTCACTTGCATGTTTTTTACGTTACAATCGTTGAATCCCTTATTATTGTTTCTTTTTGTGTGTGTGCACATCCCTTGTTATTGTTGAAATGTAATATTTTATTGCAAGCTGTAAACGCAAGTAACGTTTATCTGTTTGAGTTTTGCGCATTACAAATACTGCAAAGAAAATTGTGAAATTATTTAAATATTTTTATTGTTAGTAACCGCTGGTATCGTAACTGCTTCTAAGCGTTACATCTCATATTTTATGAAGTAAACGTGGATTGCATGTTAATCCAGAAGTTCACACTTTACATGTCCTACTCCTACATGCTCTAACGTTCAGTACATATGACGATGATAATGTCAATTTTAAAAATGCAATAAATCTGCATTTTATCAATGGAGCAACAAAGTTCAAATCACATTCTCATTACAGTTTATTCGATAAAATTTCAAATTATACAAACAATAATTAATCTTTTTCTTACGAAGGAGAGAAACATCACATCTTCAGAGAACCGGATCTTGTTGTAGGGATCCTTAACCTAGATAGAACTCGATGAAACACCTTCTTGGTCTTCTTCTTAATGTGTTCCTCCTCCACGACATCTGCGTTTTTCTTGTTCTTCCACCATTTCATCCCAAAAACACCACCCAATAATTTACCCGTCGTTGAATCAGAGGAACAGCATAGATCCACGACCGTGCTGGCTGCGCGATGAGCCTTATCGCTCAAATCTGACGGTGTACGAGAAGAACAAACTTTTCTGGCGCCGGAGAGAGAGGGGAGATACATGAAGTGGCGTTCGATGATGTGAGTGAGAGATACGAGCTCGTATGAGTCATAGAGTGGGCTTCCACAATCCCACACTACACGATCATTATTATGATCATGATCATGATCATCAACCATCTTCTTAATTACTCTTCTCTATGATGTTTTTCATGAGCGTGTTTGTGTGGAAGTGTGTTTCTCGATGTAGGTTTCTGACAATGTGAGTGCGTTTTTCAATGTTTTTAAGGTGTTTTGTTTTCTTCCTTTAGTTTTTGTATCTGGTCATATCCATGGTCTTATTATAACATCCAAGCTGGCGATATTTGTTTCTGTCTTTGACGATTAATTACTCATAATAGTTTTTTTTCTTAATGTTGGCCAAAAAGGAGAAAGAATAATATATTACAGAATAAAACTTAATAGATGAAAAGCTCTGAACTTGTTAAAAAAGAGTTAAACAAGCTGATGAGTTTGCGATAGGTCCCTTGCCAAGAGATATCAATGTTGATCTAGAAACATGTGATTTGATACCAATTAAGGTCTCTCTTCAAATCAAAGAGAATTTGTTCAAGAACAAATTAAGAACACACTAGAACACGCTTTTCTTTTGGGTAGTTATGACTACCTCTTTTTGTTGTTTGCATTGATTTAAATAGATAAAAGTTACAAGAAGCAATTGTGGGATCATGATCCCTATACAACGATGAAATGGGAAACGTGGGATGATTAAGTTCCTAAACATTAGGAAGAATCAGTCTCCATTATTAACAACTAAACTCATTAAAATAAATAATTAAAAGAACAATGAAACACTGCAAACCAGGTCCGGTTAGTTGACCAACGTTAACGCGATTACTATCTCATCAATACTCCGGACGTCAAAGAACCTTGTCCTCAAGGTTCGTGATGAACTGAGGAAAGCTCGACTTGAGTTGCTTCTCTTTCTTCCATGTTGATTCTTCTTGCCAGTAGATGTCTTTCAACGCATTACAACTTCAAAGACCCAGACCAAGCTTGTTTCCTTATTAGAATAAAACTGTTTTTTTTTGCTTTTCTTTTAAATGACAAGTAAGATGAAATTTTTTTTTTTTGAAAACTGAAAAACAATGGAAGAATTACAGATTTTAATCCATAACAAATGAAAGGATGTTGAACTTGATCAACAAACCCGAAAAGAAGAAAATGGTAAAAAGAAAAAATCGCTGGATAGATCTCAATGATCGTTGATTCTGAGAATGAGAACACGCTTTTCTTTTGGGTAGTTATGACTACCTCTTTTTGTTGTTTGCATTGATTTAAATATATAAAAGTTACTAAGAAGCAATTGTGGGATCATGATCTCTATACAACGATGAAATGGGAAACGTGGGATGATTAAGTTCCTAAACATTAGGAAGAATCAGTTTCCATTATTAACAACTAAACTCATTAAAATAAATAATTAAAAGAACAATGAAACACTGCAAACCAGGTCCGGTTCGTTGACCAACGTTAACGCGATTACTATCTCATCAGTTTGGTTTGTTTTTACATTTAACTCAGTGGCCGACTCACTGAGAGCTACGTTGCACGGAAACTTCATCGGACGTCCGCTTCCCGGTTCGAACCGGAATCAGAATACGAACCTTGTGGAAGCTTACGGAATCTCGCTTCCAAAACACTTCTAAAATATTATCTTTAAAAATACGTTGGAAGCTTATGATTCCGTTTTAGAATCACGCTTTCATTCTTTAAAAAAAAAACACAAAATCTTATATCATAAAAATATAAAATTATAGTTTTTAATTTACATAAAATCCAAATTTTTTAATAGTACTAGATATTTTACCGCGCTACGCGCGGTTTGTTTGTGTATAAAATTTATATAATTTTAGTATTAAATATAACTTAAACCTTAGAGTTTTTTTTAAAGGTTTTTTTATGTTTATATTATATCCTTTATTTTTTTTGAAAGATTATATTTTGTTCCTTTGAAATATCATCACATTCTATTTTAATATATATATATATATATTATCTTAAACATATTAGATGTTTCTATTAATCTTTTAGTAAGCATATTTAAATCTTTCTTAAAATTTAAATAACTCTATATTTAATAAAATATAAATGTCTTCTATTATCTAATGTATATTATATATTTTCTTATAGATCATCTGATTGATTTTTTAAATTATTATTCGAAGTATAGGTAAATAACCTTTGCTTCATATAAATATATAATTTTATAAATGTGTAATAATTTTGAATATTGAAACCTGTAAATATTGATGACTAATAAAAATGATTTAGTAATTATTAAAGTTTTGAAGCCATCATTTATTTTTAATATTAAAACTGTTTGGCATTTATTATTTGTAAATAATTATTTATTATGAAAATGTGAAATCTGTAGTAGATTTCAATACGAACGATTCCATTTTTAGTTAGTTACTACATAAAAGTACTTTGAATAGTTTTCATTACACACATGCGGATATATTAGTCATTGGTAATATGTAAAAAGATTACAACCTTGGAATATCGTTTGTATGTTACCGTAGAAACATATTTCCACTATTCTTAACTTTTAGACGGTGGAATAGCGAGAAGTAAATTAGAATTTTTTAAAAAAATTGTAAAAAAAATTCATTGCATTGATTGGTGATGCTCTAACCTTGATCTTTACACACATTTATTTCATATAACACTATATTAAATTATTAATAGACTCGAGGTAACAATTTAAAAAAGTCTTTGTAATGTGATTTACTGAATGTAATCAAAAGCTCTAAACAGCTTATAAATTTATAATTTTCATCCTATAATTTTGTAACTAAAATACATTAAAGCGTATTTCTATTTTATATTGACATATATGATTTTTAAGAATTTTAACACTTTTAATATTTAATTTGTTTCTTTATGTTAGTTTAAATTTGTAATATTTTAATAAATATTAAAATATTATATGTTAATTTTAAAATAATTAAAAATATTTGAGAAGAATCTTTAATATTAATAAATACATAAATATAAATAATGGTGAAAAGATTGAATAAATAATTAATTAAAAATTAATTGTGATTAAGTTATTCACTTATCTTGTTTTTTTTCTGAAAAGTTTTAAATTTACAAATAATTAAATTTGTTTTAATTTTAAAATCAGCTAATATCTATTTTTACTGACACTGCACAACCTGCTAGTTCTATATGTATATTTTATTATCTTGTTTTGCTATGAAAAAGTGAGTATTTTGTTACAGTAAAAGTGTTTTTAGATTATATGCTTATTTTTAAAAAATTGCTGGATTGAATGTTTAAATTTGATTGATCTATGTGAGTTTTGAAAAAAGCATAAAATGTTTATCTTCTTTTTTTTTTTTGTTCAAACCATAAATTTTTTATCTATAAATAAAACATTAGGGGCAACAGTTTTGTTGATTAAAAGAATTGTAACTCTTATTTGTTTTATCTAATTATTTTTCGAAGTATATGTTGATTAATACAGTTAGTTCTTATTGAGAGTTTATAGTTGTTAGCTTCATACAGTTATATACTTGGCCAACCTATTATTTATTTTTTCTACCAATTCGAATTGTGGAAATTCACTATGGTAAAAGTCATTTTTGGCTTTCGCCAGACGAAACTGACACAAATGACCATTTTAGAAGCTAATATCTCCACCAGAAGCTAATATCTCCGATGCGTCCACACATTCAAAAGCACTATTTTCTCGGGCAGCATACCATAAGTTAAGGACTTTAAAGTCTTGTCTGAGTTTGGTTCCATAGATTCCTAGACTAAAATAGAACAGCCTGTCTTCCTCCACAGAGGTCAGCATTCTCGATACCAGCTTAAAGATTAAAGTGATCAGGTTCGATGGTTTATGCTTATATGTAAACCTGGTTGCTTGTTGATCAGTATGGAAGAAGTTGAACGCTCATCTCCTTCTATCTTTTTGGATAGTCTCTTCTAATTCTATTGACACCTGAATACTATATCTGAGAGTATGTGATCGCCTTATTTGCTTTCTTGAAACTGATTTCCTTCCCCCCGTTGCTAATGTGTTCTCATCCTCTGGAAGTATTTGAACACTACTTGTTAAAGAATAAAATATAAAGCAGAGTAATTCTGCAAGCTTTATGGATAGGACACTGTATAAGAGTTACCTTCCTGATGAGAACCAAATGGAAGAGGAAAAGCTACCCCTTGGCTGCTGAAACTTAGGCCGTTAACAAAACCTGTAAGAACCCAAAACATTACAAACTTCATAAGGCAAGATAAATTGCATTAGATTTCATGAGAAATAAGCAAGTGTGAAGAGCATACAGATATTGGAGCAATGGAACACTACATGAAGCCTTCTCTTGAGATTTCCATCCCTTTCTTTGCCACAAAATATCTGAAAAATATGGCAATGGCTGTTCCACCTTCTATAGTTATCTGTTGCAACAAAAGGCAATCAATGTTGTTACGTGAATGAGCTATAGATTTTTGTTTACGTAGTTGAGAGAGCCAATACAAACCATGAGGAACACGAAAACCATTAGAAGTATGAAAGTGGCGTTGTTCCTTTTCTTTAGGCAGTTATTGAGCCACTGATTACACTAAACATCCAAAGAGATAAAGCTTATGGATAAACAAACAAACAAAACAACAGAGTTTCAGATTCAGGAGTTAAACCACCAAACCTTACCCTGCAATTGTGAGCAAACCTTCAATACACCGTTTACATGGCATGACTGCGTTTTAAGTTATAACTTAAATAAAACACAAAGAAATCGTCTAGAGAAGTCAAACTTTCATAACAAAAGTGGTTCTAAAAAAAGGCAATACCTCTAAATCATAACGTGAAGCAATAAAAGATATCATTTTCCTCCTCATTAGGATCTGGTGTAACAGCATAATCTTTCATGGTGAAATAGTCCCACATACACACACACACACCAGTCAATGCTTTATAAGAAAAAATTACTAATATATATCCAAGACTACTGACGCTAAAATTGAATTAGGAATAACATATCAAAGTATATCTTCCAATCTATCTAACAAAACCAATCCAGAGAGACGGAGCATTTGTTACATGTGTTGTTTCCAGTACAGAAGGGAACATACCTGATAATCAGAAAGACCCGTTAAGTTTTTCAGACACATTACCATTGCAGAGAAAGACGGATGTCTTTCAGACGATTATCAAGACGGCGCTGAAGCAGGTGGTGTCGGGATTCCATGTCGCCAATTCTGTCCGTTCACCATATTTGATGAAGTTCTGTACGGATCTTAACGTCAAACTTAGAATCTGAACAAAGTGGCTACGATTCAAAATTCAAAACATCAATTTATCGGACGCCGAGATATCATTGAGATTCGTCTTCAGAGATTTGGTGGTGAAGGGGTTTATATAACGTGAAAAACAAAAGGAGTTGGAACGATAATGTCTCTTCTGATAAAAGGAGTAAAAGCAAAATTGAATGATCGAGAGTTGATGATAAATTCAGGGATGCGAAACGGTGACGACGAAGTGGAAGAGGCGGAGTTGATCTTCGCTTTCGTTGAAGATTAGAATGGAGAGATGTGTTTGAAATGGGCCATATGAGCCCAGACAAATGGCTCAGTTTTTTTGTACTGATTGAATGACAAACTAAAGGTTTTTCATTGGCTGGTTTTTTATGCTAACGTGTACGGTTTAGAAAGCTCGATATCCCCTTTTATTACTTGTTTGATTGAATAGAGAGAATATAAATATAAAAATATTAAAAATTATCTTTATGCATTAAGGTTTTTATTAAAGATAAATCATATATTCAAATATATTATGTCAATTAAATATAAAGTATTAAAAATAATTAATATAATAATTTATTTTAAATTTAATTTATGTGTATTTTCACAGTTTTAATATGAAATGAAGAAATGCTTTATTTTAAATTTAAATCATATAATTTTTAGTTATAGATTTTTTTTAAATTCTTTTATATATATATATATATATATGTATATGTATATATATGTACGCCTCCAACACGTATCCGCTTCCTAATTTTTTTTAAAAATCACGCTTATGCGTTTCCATACGCTTCCGCTTCCGCTTCCACTCCCACTTCCACTTCCACGTATCCGCTTCCGTTTCCATGTAACAGACTGAGAAACTGTTTTTACATTTAACTCAGTGGCAGACACAGTGAACGGGGGAACGTGCCCCCATCTAATTCTTCATTTTGTCTAAGTAACTAAGGTTAATCAATGACAGTGACCCCTATTGAATTATACGATATAGTGAAAAAATGTTAAGGGCCCCCGTTTAAATCTAGTTCTAGAACATATGAAAGCGTCCAGTTACTAGTTCAGTTCATTCTATTATATTCGGATTATGAGCCAAACTTTTTTTTCCGAGTTTAGTGAGTTCCATAAGATAAGCATGTTCCTAATGGGCCTACATAAGAGAGCTCCAAGCTTATCGATTTCGTTAGCACTTTATTTTGTTGGGTCAGTTAACGTTACTCAGTGGAATAAACTTTTACCCACTCATAAGCATAAAGAAAGTACATTTTGGCAAGGTCTATCATCAACTATGAGATCGGACCAGGCGTTTTATTTCCAAACATCCTTATCTACATTAATAAATAATGTAAAATGATAATTATATGATAGAAGGATAAGATAAGAACCAAGTAACGGAGTCGCACCGTTAACTTAAACTGACGAGATTCACAACTAATTTTTGGGTTAGATTGATGGTCCCTACTAAGAGATTTAATCTAGTGACTTTACTAAATCATCGTAAACCACTCGATCGACACAAGATCCAACGGTTCAGATTAAATTCAACAACAAGGACCTATCCGGTTTAACCGCTCTGGTGGACGGCTCTCCACGTGTCAACACCAAAAAGAGCGCGAGTATAAAATACAGTTTGCACGGCGTTAAAAAGGAAGTGTTGAAACCTCACTTTCAGTTAGCGCAGAGCCGTCAGAGACAGAACAACCTTAAAACTCAATAGAAGGAGACATCGAGGGAGGAAGGAACCGGATCTTAGATTCAATTAGACTATTTTGAATCCGGCGTGTTTCAGGGTTTAGGCTTGAGAAGGAGAAGAAGATACTTAGCTTTGTTCCTTTTTATGGCATCGGAGGATGCGAAGAGGAGTGAAGGGGTTAAGGCTCCGAGCAATGCCGTAATCGGGATCTGCAAGTCTTTGATCGCCGGTGGCGTTGCCGGCGGAGTGTGAGTTCCTCTTCCAAAATTCTCTTTCTTTTTTGGTCATTTTATTACCAAAAGTTTCAATTTTTGGATTGTTATTGTCGGATCCTAGGTCGAGAACTGCTGTTGCTCCGTTGGAGAGACTGAAGATTTTACTACAGGTGTTGTTCTTGTTGTGGTCTTTGGAATGGAGTATGGAATGTTTGCTTTAATTGGCTGGCTTTGTGTTGTCTTCTAGGTTCAAAATCCACACAGTATAAAGTACAATGGGACAGTTCAAGGATTGAAGTATATATGGAGGACCGAAGGCTTCCGTGGATTGTTTAAAGGGAATGGTGCTAACTGTGCTCGTATTGTTCCTAACTCTGCCGTCAAGTTCTTCAGCTACGAGCAGGCTTCCAAGTATGATCATCACTTTTCTCTGACCTTTACTTTGTGTGTGTGTGTGTATTCTTTTAATGTTATGAATATCCGATTTCTATAGTGGAAGGCTTTTCTAAAACAAGACAGACTTATTTGTAAAATGTGAATCTTTCAAGCTGTTGTTTTATTCTCTGTCTCTGCTTTGATTTGATGCACACTCTTATGACCTCGTTTTAATGACAGGGGGATACTCTACCTCTACCGGCAGCAAACAGGGAACGGTAAGTCTAATCTTATGATGATTACTAGACCAGACAATTAGTAATATATACAAACCAATAAGAGGTGTTGCTAATTTTGAGCTGGTGATATGCTATAGTTGCTACATTTGTTATGGAGATCGTTTCGTTGCTTTAAATCCATGTTCGGTGGATACTGTTAACTGTTACTTCTGTGGCGCTTCTTTTGAGCAGATGATGCTCAGCTCACACCTCTTCTACGGCTTGGAGCTGGAGCTTGTGCCGGAATCATTGCCATGTCAGCCACTTATCCTATGGACATGGTGCGGGGTAGACTCACTGTCCAGGTAAAGCATCTCTGTATCTCACGAGTAAGAATTTGACAGAGATTTTACCTTCTGCGGCTTCTTGTCAGATCATTTGTTTGGTCTCTTGTTCAAGTACTTGCATTATCTCTCTGAAAAAAAAACATGTCTTATCTGTTCAGACAGACAAATCTCCTTATCAATACAGAGGAATGGTCCATGCACTATCCACAGTCCTGCGTCAGGAAGGACCAAGAGCCTTGTACAGAGGATGGCTTCCATCTGTAATTGGAGTTGTCAGTCCCATCTCCTTCAAACTTGAAACCGCAACATGTATAAATACATTACACGATGCATCAAAAACTAACTAATACTTTTTAATCTCAGGTTCCCTACGTAGGCCTTAACTTTGCAGTCTACGAGTCTCTAAAAGACTGGCTGGTCAAATCAAAACCTTTTGGGATAATCGACAACAACAACTCGGAGCTTACGGTGACAACAAGACTCGCATGTGGAGCCATCGCTGGAACAATGGGCCAAACCGTTGCATACCCACTTGACGTAGTTCGTAGAAGAATGCAGATGGTTGGGTGGAAAGACGCTTCATCGGTTATCACAGGTGATGGTAGAGGCAAAGCTCCAATAGAGTATTCTGGAATGGTTGATGCGTTTAAGAAAACGGTTAGACATGAAGGCGTTGGAGCATTGTACAAGGGTTTGGTCCCTAACTCCGTCAAGGTTTGTCTCTCAAAATCCTTCTCTCTGTTTATCAAGGAGAGGGTGAATCACATAAGTTCATTGTGTGTTTGTTTCAGGTAGTGCCATCGATAGCAATAGCGTTTGTGACGTACGAGAAGGTTAAGGACATACTAGGAGTTGAGTTCAGGATATCAGATTGAAAGAAGAAGGAAGAAAGGAAAGGAGGAGACAAGAGAGTTCACGTGATTTATTATATTTTTTAATCTTAGATTTAAGATTTCTGATTTTATGTATTGCGCCAATAATAATAACTAATAATCAAAATTGAAACTCAGGAGCAAATAGATATTCAAAATTGAATGAAACTCAGTGTACACCTAGGCCATAGCCTGCCCGTGCAGAAAGAAGTAATGAGATATTTTTTTGTAGAGGCATAATGGGCTGAGAAAATAGACAAAGTGGGGGAGAGTAGGCCCAATAAGACTTGGGAACAAAACAATCAGCGCAGGTTAGCAGCTGTGGCTATGCCGAGAAACCTTGTTACCGAACCACCAGAGTCTCAGTCTCTCTGCCCGCACAAAATTTGTTTTCTTTTTAATTAATTAAGTTATCTCTGGGATTTTTACTTAATTGTTTTAAAAAGGCATCCGCGCCATCGTTTCATTTCATTTTCTCAATAATCATCGATCTAGCGAAAACCCTAGTTTTTTTCTGAGAGAAGAAGAAGAAGAAGAAGATGCCGAGAGAAATAATAACGCTGCAAGTGGGACAATGCGGGAACCAGATCGGGATGGAGTTCTGGAAACAGCTTTGCCTCGAGCACGGCATCAGTAAAGACGGTATCCTCGAAGACTTCGCTACTCAGGTCCTTCCTTCCTTCCTTCCTCTCGCTTGCTGTGTATTGTATCAATTGATTCTGATTGAGCTAATTTGGGATTTGATTTGATGATATTATTAGGGAGGTGATAGAAAAGATGTGTTTTTTTACCAAGCGGATGACCAACACTACATCCCACGAGCGCTTCTGATTGATTTGGAGCCTAGAGTTATCAATGGGATTCAGAACGGGGACTACCGGAATCTCTACAACCATGAGAACATCTTCGTTGCTGACCACGGTGGTGGTGCTGGAAACAACTGGGCCAGTGGTTATCACCAGGTTTGTTTACTTGACTTGTTTGATAACGAACCCTTGTCAAACAAAACAAAAAAAAAATCGATGTGGGGGTTGTTACATGACTTTCTAAATTTGGTTTAGGGGAAAGGGGTTGAAGAGGAAATAATGGACATGATTGATCGAGAAGCTGATGGAAGTGACAGCCTTGAGGGTTTTGTTCTTTGCCATTCCATTGCTGGTGGCACTGGCTCAGGTTTTCACTATCACTCCTTCCTCATTACAGTCTAGTTTGCAAACTTATAAGCTTAATTTTATGGGAGTTCTTGACACTCTGAGTTTAGGCTTTATTTACTTCTTCTTTTAGGGAGAATGACTTTTTTTTTTGTATGCTAGCATGAAGTTAATGACTTATTAAGCCCTTCATTAGTTTAGCATTAAGGACCTTTCTCCATCCTGTTTAGTCTGCAATGCATTTGCTTAATTAATTTTGTTTTTTAGATTAAATTCATTCCTCAATAGACTAATTTGTAAACTCATAAGCTTAGTTTTATGGGACTTCTTGACATTTCTGAGTTTAAGTTCTCAGGTTTATTTGCTGCTGCTTCTACTGTGAATGACTTATTAAGCATTTGTCGCAACTCTTATAGGATTAAATACATTCATTCCTCTATGGTGTTTAGTCTGTAATGCATTTGCTAAATGATAAGTCTTGTTGTGTGACTTTTGGCATATATGCGTTTTTGAGTTAAATGTTCTCAGGCTTTTCTAAATGCTTCTTGTGATCTGAATGAAGGTATGGGCTCTTACCTACTGGAGACTCTGAACGACCGCTACAGCAAGAAGCTGGTTCAGACATATAGCGTCTTCCCCAACCAGATGGAAACAAGTGATGTAGTTGTCCAGCCCTACAATTCCCTCCTCACACTGAAACGCCTCACCTTAAACGCTGACTGCGTCGTCGTCCTCGACAACACCGCGTTGACTAGAATCGCCGTGGAGCGCCTCCATCTCACCAACCCCACCTTCGCTCAAACGAATTCGCTAGTCTCAACCGTGATGTCCGCCAGCACAACGACGCTGCGTTATCCTGGATACATGAACAACGACTTGGTTGGCTTGCTTGCGTCTCTGATCCCGACGCCGAGGTGCCACTTCCTCATGACGGGTTATACTCCGCTGACCGTTGAGCGCCAGGCGAATGTCATTCGTAAGACAACCGTGCTGGATGTCATGAGGAGGCTCCTGCAGCCGAAGAATGTGATGGTGTCGTCTTATGCTAGGAACAAGGAAGCTAGTCAGGCGAAGTACATATCAATCTTGAATATTATTCAAGGAGAAGTCGATCCCACTCAGGTACCAACTCTTCTTGTCTGACTTGTAATCGGTTGATTCTGTCTTGGTGATGATGTTATCTACCTGTGTTTGTTTCATTAGGTGCATGAGAGTTTGCAGAGGATACGAGAAAGGAAGCTCGTTAACTTCATTGAATGGGGACCTGCAAGCATACAGGTTCGACTTATTGCTTCTGACTTGACCATGGACTTTGCATCACAATTTTTTTCTTTGACAGGTTGCACTTTCCAAGAAGTCTCCATATGTTCAAACTGCCCATAGGGTAATCATTCGTTGTTCCATATATATATATATATATATCTTAAGTAAGACTAAAGACTCTTTTACTTAAGTGGTGTATCTGATGATATTTCAGGTCAGTGGTCTTATGTTAGCAAGCCACACAAGTATAAGGCACCTTTTCAGCAAATGTTTGAGCCAATATGATAAACTGAGGAAGAAGCAAGCTTTTCTTGACAATTACCGAAAGTTTCCCATGTTTGTAAGTTGACAGCTTTAGATGTCCTGCTTTTGTTTTGGTTTCGTGTTTCTTGCAGCACCAAAGCTTTGACTATTGATTATGGGTATGGACAGGACAATGATCTCTCAGAGTTTGATGAAGCAAGAGACATCATTGAGAGTTTGGTAGATGAGTACAAGGCCTGTGAATCTCCAGATTACATCAAATGGGGGATGGAGGTATGTATATAGTCAGCTTTTAACATCTATAATCTATGGAGGAAGACTAAACGATAATTGTATACTATGTTTGTGTCTTTCTCACAGGATCCTGAACAGCTTGTAACTGGTGAAGGCAATGCTTCTGGTGTTGTGGATCCTAGGATGGCGTTCTAAGTAAGAATAAATGAAAATCCAGAGTAAAGTCATTATGATGTTTTCACTTTTAAATGAGATTTTTCAGGTCATCATAGGTTTTCTTACATTATAATGGTGTTTGGTAGGATAAGTAGTAACGATTGAGAGTGTTGGCACCTAAACCTTGAATGGTATAAAACTATTAATGTATCTTGATGTGTGATGAAGACCGACTTTGCAACATTGTTATATTTCTAGTCCTTGATCATTGTCCCAATTTCAAACATAAATAGAGGGGACATCTGATTTTACATTTTATTTTATCCGACTTAAAGAAACAAAGAGTAGAATAAACGGCAACAACTTTGTAAAGGGTTGAAAGATCTTATTGGGGCCCGTGGAAGATTAGATTAGTGGGCCACTTGCCAACTTGCTTCACCTCTCAATCTCTTGTGGCCCAATCTTGATCAACCATCTGGGATTACATCCACTTTTTCCTAGTTATTTTACTCGTTTGGATTTAATATAATCTTTCAGACTTGTGAGTGTTTAATTCCGGAAATGAAAAATTAACAATATACACATTCATGTAGAGTCGGCTTCTCTTTTCTTAGAGAGAGAGGGTTTTTCTCTGGAACTCTCTTATTCTTATCTCTTTCATATATTTCAGAAGAAGAGAATTTACCGGCAGTTTTTTGTCTCGATCACTGGTTTCTTCCGGTTTATGGCTCCCGACGGTTCGGGTTTTTGACTCCGGGAAGTGGTGGTTTTTTCAACGATGTCTTCACCGGCTTTTGTCTCCGGGAATAGATGATTTCATTACATCTTCTCCGCCGGCTTTTCACCGGTGTTTTCCCGGTTTAGTTTGATCGTTGTTTCTGCTTTCACCTTGTTCCATCGACTTTCGTTCTAATCCCCTGAATCCTTTCTCTCCTTCGACTAGGAAGATCGTAGTTCTCTTAGATCGATCGAAGACGGTGGCTTTCCTGAAGCGGTGATCCGGTTGCGTTATGGCTGTCCGTGAAGACTGTTTTGTTGGTCGTTCACCGATCTTTCTCCGCTTCGGCAGAGCTCCGACGTGACTCCTTCCGGAGGAAGTGGAGGCTCTTTGTATTGATGTGTGTTTCAGATTCGTGTGTCGAACGTACACTTGGTGGCAAGTGTCGTCTTACTTCTCCTATGGTTTTTTTCTAGTGGGCTGAAGGTTCATAGAGTTTTGTAAATGCAGTATGTTGTTTTAGACTTTAGTTTCTGTTTTGTGTTGGGTTCAGTTCTTGTTGGGCTTTGACCCATTAATAAAAATATCCAGTAGAAAAAAAAAAGTGAGTGTTTAATTCTGAATCTACAAACCTAAAAATCCTTTTTTTATATATTAGCTGGTTCTCTGTTCTAAATCTTTAGATCAAAACATTAAAAACCGAACATCTAATGAGAATAGAACTGGAAGTCCCTAACCGGATCAGCCTTCCTGCAATTATTTTGATTTTTATTTGATTTTTGATTTTGCTTTTAATTTTAATTTTTGTCCTATATAGAGCATTAACTTCAAATTGTAAAAAAATATCATAGCAACATTTAAAACAATATTAATATGGACATTATAAACACTTTGGGATATACTGCCTCTTCACGTTGGTACAATCTCAAAAGAAAAAAAATCAAATAACTAAAATTAGCTAATAAACCTTTATAAACACTTTTGACATTTTTATCTTAATCTTAACTAATAATACTCCTCCTACTTAGTCATATATACCCACAAAATCCAGCCGACCAGAACCGTCCACGTCACTGACTGGCAAAGACCAATTTGTGTATTAATCATTCTCGAAGAAATTGTCTACATCCCATGGAGACGCATCGAAATCTTCGCTCAAATCGAACGAGAAATCTTCCGGTTCGTTCTCTTCTTTCGGTATAACCGGGTTTAGTAACGGTTTCTCGATTTCGATTTCATCATCCAGAAACAAAGGCTCCGGAGGAGTTTCCGAATCCCAAAAGTACTCCCCGGCGAGGCACAGATCCGGCAACGAATACGGATCCGGGAACAAGCTCGCCGGCTCCACCTCCGAGGATAGCTCGATTGGTTCGATCTCAACCTCTGTTTTCTCGTTGAAGTTGAATCGGAGAACAGACGTCGGAGAACGGAGGCTCTGGCTCCCGGAATCGCATCCCGAAACCGTTTCTAGATCGATCACCGGCGAAGGAGACGGAGGAGGAGGAGGAGTCAGAAAATTCGTCTGTGCGTTATGGCCTCTGAATTTAATCGCGGCCCGATCGTAAACCATAGCAGCTTCCTCTGCCGTCACGAAAGTCCCTAGCCACACCCGAGAACGGCTCGACGGATCTCGGATCTCCGCCGCGAATTTCCCCCACGGCCTCCGCCTCACGCCTCTGTACTTTACGGGATTCGCTGACACGTCATCATTTCCGCCTTTTCTAGCTTTCCTCGAAGAGGATGATTTGGTTTCGCCGAATCTAATCTCCTCCACGTAACGTTTCACTCTCGGGGCAACCGTTACGTTGCTGTTGTTATCATCATCGTCGTCGCTTGATGAGTCGGTTGCGAAAGGATCTGTATAAGCGATTCGGACCACTCTCGGAGAGTCGTTGGATGGTTTAGCCGGGACAGGTGTCACCTTGTGATGCTCTGTGAACTTTACTCTTCTCGTTCGTCTCTCCATCTACTCTGCTTTGGTTTGGTTGGAGAGAGAGGGAGAGGGAGAAAGAGAAGAGTCAAGGTGTTAAAGAAGAATCGCCGTTTCTTAGGAACATCCTCTTCTTTAAATATTACTCTCATTTTATTAAACGTAAAATTTACATTAAATTTTTTGTCAACAGTAGGGGAGAAACTAATGCGCGTTTAAACCGGTTAATAGCACTAATTTTATGCATAATACTGGGATTTAATATGAGGAGAACCGATGGGGATCCTAAACGGCTTTCCGCATCTTAGATTGAGACGTTAGATTTCTCACACGTGTTTGTTACCGTACCGAAAGCAGAGCCTCTGTCCTATTCTAATAGCTTGGTCTCCAAGCTTTTTCATTCTCCCACTCGCAGTGTGGTGTACAAACAACTCACGCGCTATGAAGTGGGACCCCTTTCATGTGAGATTAGTCACGAGGATTGTCACTTACCATAGATTTGTTTGGTAGTGAATCTATTGATGTGTATTAAAAGAGTAATATAATCTCGTGTTAATTGGAAACGTAATTTGTTTATTCTGGAAATGTGTGATATTTTGCTTGGAGGCCAAGTCACTACTAGCTCCCTCTGATATTTTAATGTATCTCACAGAAACATAGATTAGATTTCCTTAATTTTTTTTATTGTGCTTTGACTAGAATTGGTCGGGAAAAAATCATTAAAAACACGAAAACCGCATAATTTAATTTTAAAATTTACAATAACTTATTTCCTGAAACTAACATCCTGCTGGTAGTTGTGGGCACGGATCAAATATCCGGATTTTTGAAAGTATTTGTGATATGGTTCATATGTCACGGATATCTAATTTTTCGATTAGCCTTACTTCGGAAAAATACGGATATTCGGAAATACGGATATCTGGAAAATAAATAGATATTTGCGGATATTTACGAATACTTACGGATATCTCATATGTTTTCATTAATACAAATAATATTAAAATTTTGATACAAATTTATTTTGTAAAATAATTTTTTGCATGATATATATGATAAAAATTAAAAGAAGTAGTGAATCTACATATTTTGTAAATTTTTTGAACTTAATTAACAATTATAATAACAAGAAAACTTAAGAAAAAAATTATAATTGTCATAAATGTGTTCTCTTCCTTTTATGTAATACTTTTATATAAGTAATTATGTGAATAGAATTTATCAAATCATATGTTAGAATAATAATTATATAATTTTATACATTAAAAACTTTAAATATAATCAAGATATATATGTATTTATATATTGACGGATCGGATATCCGCTTCCCAAAATTTTAATATTTGTGATTTGCTTCGATTTTAACGGATATTGATTTTTAGTATTTGTTTTGCTTCGAAAGTTTACGGATATTCGGAATTTTCGGATCGAATCGAAACGAATAACGAATCGAATCAAATCTAACGGATAAAATGCCCAGCCCTACCTGCTAGATTACTACTTACATTGCTTGTGATTTCAGATTTTTAATAGCTCGGCGAGAGTGAAATTTATAAATTAAAAACAAAATTGTTTTTATACATATGATCATTTTGGTTTAACAGATGACTACTAAAATGAAATAGATAAAACTATAAGAATAATTATTTATAGAAATTAAATAGAATAGAATTAGCATTCCACTTATTCCATAACCTTTTGAGGTTGGGTGAGTTTTCAAATGACTTTTATTTTTTCTAAAATAAAATGAAATATATTTATTTTTGCATTAAAATAAAAATTTCACAATTGAAAATGAATAAATGTAGAAAATAAGTAAATTATAAATATATAAAGTTGCAAAAGGAAAAAAAAAAAAAAAAACATGCAATCCGGATGTTTTCTTATCAACCTATCTATGTATAATGTTTTTAATGTTTTTAACAATACTTGAAATGGTTACGTAGTCCTTGAAATGTTTTCCAGCTCATGTCTTGATTATAATTGCTTGAAACTTATCTATGAGGGTTAGAGCTTGAGACATAGATAGAATCATTGACAAAATTGCTTCCCGTATATTCTTTTGGTGACTTCATCAATTTCTTATAAGAGACAAATCAATGCTCAATGATTCCCATCATTCCACAGCAAAATCCAAATCAAAAACAAGCCCACACATGGACCAGCTCAAAATGTGTTACTAAAAGGCTTAGGTTTGGTATCTTTGTTCCAAAAAAAATTCTTATAGATTTATTTTTTGGTTAAAAAAAAAAAAAAAAGCGACGGTCTTTATCGCCCTACTAATCACGAACTGAATTCCACTTGGCCGATGACTCATCTGATGGTGGTCACTGGAGATGGAAAATGGCGCGGTGGATCTTTCGTTCATAACAAAATGGGTGTGAGGGCAATTCTGTATTTTGTTGCTCATGCTTGTGCACGTAGGGTTGCCTAGCCACTTCTTTCACCTCTGTTTGAACTTCTTTTATTTCTTTCATTTTAGACAATGCATTTTACTGTCCGTCTTTCACCTTGATAACTTTGTTCCAAAAACATTTACATATCAAAAACTGAAACCCAAAATTTTGTAAACTGTGTAAATCATTAAAAACAAGAAGACCGCATAATTTAGTTTTAAAAATTACAATAACTTATTTCCTGAAACTAAAATCCTACTAGACTACTACTAGACTACTACTTACATTGCTTGTGATTTTAGGTTTTTTAATAGCTTCGCATTATTAGCCACTCTTGGTAAGATCATATAATAGGAGTAAGAAACAGTCGATAAAAATATGATATTTATAACAGCACGTAGCAAGACCATTTTCGTAGTAGGTACTAGTTAGAAAGTGTATGTCTTGAATTGTCTAATTTAGAAGGGAAAAACTTATAAATATCATTCCATCATCTCGTCCGTCACGAGCCCGTCATTTTCTTATACGTCATTAGACTCACCACCTTTCATTTCATTACACATGCATACCCAACACGTACACACAATTTAAATCAGCAATGAATCTTTATATAAAAACCTCAACAGTTTACATCAAAGTTCAGAATATATTAATAACTCGATCTTCAGACAGAACTTTGATTTTTCATCTGACTAAGATTTGTCGCATGACTAAGAATATTGGTCCAGATTCGGTTGTTTCTTCTATGGTTTAGATTTTATGTAGTCTCGTTTGAGCAACATTTCTCACTACTTTTACAAATAAAAACTGTTACAATCTATAAGAAAAAAAACGATGTAAAGGAACTAAACTTATCGAATCAAATAACACACATTATGATTCTATGGTGTAGTATAGTGGTATAGTACTCATTGAGTCATTGGTGTGAAACAAAAATGAAAGAAAAGAGAAATTTCCTAAGATAACAAATTTTAAGGTTTTATCACAAAAATAGTTTTTAATAAAGAAAATGACAAAAATAAGTTTTATTAAAGGGTATTTCTAGACTGTATTTTTACCCTATGGTTAACTAATCTAGACTTAGGTTTTAGAGTTAAGGAGAAGATTTTGGGGATAGAGTGTCAATTTTTAAAAAATAAAAAATAAAAATAAAAAATAAAAAAATTCAAAATAAAAAGGGGATATTTTGATCATTTTTTTTTAGGGTTATTTTAGTGACAAAAACTTAAAAATGACTATTTGAGAGAATTGCCAGAATGAAAATGTTGATTTGCAACAAATATCATTAATCCAATAAGATTAGATTAAAGCTTTGATTGGTAGAGCATTAACATTAGCAGTAGTAGTATGATATAGAAGTAGTATGCTACATGAGCTGTATGTTTTTGCTAAATTGTTTAATAAGATGATTGGTAGAGCAGTATGAGTATGCTATTTAAAATTATTACAAAAATTAATATATAATATATAATATATTTATTTTAATAAATATATTTCTAATATATATACATATAAATATATTAACATATAAAATTAAAAGATATATAATTAATTTATTTTATTTAATAATTTTAAAATTATGCTTATATCGAAAAATATTATTTTTAAATAAATTTTATAATTAAAAATATGTATTTTTAAAAATAGTATTTTAAATTTAAAATATAATTTAATTTATATCAAAATTTTATTGTAAATTAATTTTAGAAATTAAATTATTAAAAAAATACTTTTATTGTAAATTAATTTTTTAAAAATCAAAATTTTATTTCCTAGATATAAAAATAATTTTATGATATTATTAAATAAAATAAATGAATTAATTATATATTTTCTTTAATTTTATAAATTATAAATGTAAATGCTCTTCTAAAAGTTTGATATGAGAGCATTGACCAGAGAATATTTGGAAAGCATTAGTATTTAATAAATGTTTTTCTAAATGTTTTTCTAACAATTGTTGATTGGTTAACGTAGAACATAAAACTAATGCTAAGAGCACCATTATTGCAGGTTCCAAAAGAGTTTTTAAAGGTTTGGGTCCCACAAAAATTGTAAAACCGGTTGCAAAAGGCTTTGAACGAAGAAACGATCGTGGTGGATCCAGCTCTAAGTAAAACTTCATCAGCATATGTTCACCAAATTGATTCTTGTTTGTAGCCAAAAACAAATGTCTTAAAAAAAATCCAACTATGCATTTACACCAAAAGAAAATCGACTATGCACATACACATACACATACACATACACATACACATACACGGCTACAGCCAAACGGTCGTTAAGTCAACCTCCTGACTCTCGTAGTAATTTTACCATTGTACCCTTATAATCTGAACTAACTCAGACAGAACAAAAAAAAAAACTAAAGCCCTACGCTTTGGTTTCACTCGTTCGTCGGGAGTGTCTCGAATCGCCGCCGTCCATAAACCTCCGTCGTATCTCCGCGGCAAATTTTAAGGTAAGCCTCGTCTCTCTCTCCCCGCGTCTTTCAGATTTTGTTGGTTCTCTGTTTTGGAAGTATCGAACTTGGTTTAGTCTCTGTGTCTCATTGCTCTCTCATCATTGCTCTCATTTAGAGTTAACAGCAATGGAGTATGTAAACCCTGAAGGTCTTAGATTAGATGGTCGCCGATTCAATGAGGTATCTTTCTTTTGCATCGGCTGTGAATCAATCTCTCTATCTCTTATGCTGGTTTTGTAATAGATGAGGCAAATCGTAGCTGAAGTGGGAGTGGTTTCCAGGGCTGACGGGTAAACACATATCTTGATCTCAGTTCTTAATTTGGCACTTTCATGAATTAACAAAAAAAAAACCCAAACTTTTCATGTCTAGCTCTGCTGTCTTCGAGATGGGTAATACCAAAGTAATCGCAGCTGTTTATGGCCCAAGAGAGGTGCTTTTTCACTCATTCTCTAAGTTTCTTATGTACCTTTCTGTGTGTTTGATTGTGTGTCTCTTTGCTCATTCAGATTCAGAACAAGAGCCAACAAAAGAATGGTCATGCATTGGTGTGTACATGTTTGTGTGTATTATTCTTGGCTTAATGCTTTTATAAATTTGAAATGCTTGTGCCTTTTTCACTCTAATTGGTAGGTGATGTGTGAGTATAGTATGGCTCATTTTAGTACTGGTGATCGTAGAAGACAGAAAAACGACAGGTTGGTTACACACTTACTACAATATCTAAAAGACTCAAACTTTTGTTCTTGCAGTTACAAAAAAGTTGAATTGGTTGTGTGTTATCATGGTATGGTCAGGCGATCAACAGAGTTATCTCTTGTCATCCGTCAGACAATGGAAGCTTGCATATTAACCGAAGTATTGCCTCATTCTCAGGTCTTCCCTTCTTTTTTACTTTCCAGTGAAATTTTAGAATCAGAATATTGAGTTTTAGATTGTTTCTTTTTATGCAGATTGACATCTTCCTTCAAGTTCTACAAGCTGATGGAGGTAACTGTTCTTCAAACCCTCTCTTTATCTTAATCTCTGGGATCTTTCATTAATGCTATGTTTGTGTAATCATTAATCAGGAACAAGATCAGCTTGTATCAATGCTGCGACTCTAGCTCTTGCTGACGCTGGAATACCAATGCGTGATCTTGCTGTTTCCTGCAGTGCTGGATACTTGAACAGTACTCCACTTCTTGATCTTAACTATGTCGAAGATAGCGCCGGAGGAGCTGATGTTACCGTAGGCATTCTACCTAAACTAGACAAAGTGACACTCCTACAGGTTCATCCTTCTCTCTTATATCCCCAATCAAATTGTTTTTAATTTATTGGTTGAAAATGTGTAGATGGATGCAAAGTTACCGATGGAAACATTTGAAACGGTGTTTGCATTGGCTTCTGAAGGCTGCAAGGCGATTGCTGAGAGAGTACGCGAGGTAAAAGCAATGGAGTTTCTGAATCCTTTTTTTGTGCCACCATTGAAGAGCATTCTTTGTTTTCTAAAATCTTTGGTTCTGCTTTTTGAAGGTACTTCAAGAAAACACCAAACAGCTAGAGTATCGTCGAGCTGCATAAACTTCAGAGCTAGAGAAAGAAAACAAAACTAATATGTCCCAAGCTTTTTTTGTCAATGTCTTTGTTAAATGTTGCTGCTAATTTTTCCCAAACTCAAAAGTTAGTAATGCAACAGTCAAACTATAGATTGAACACACAATGGTCTCATGTGTTTTAAGGTTTGTGTGAAACCTCAAATCTTAGTTTTGAGGATGGTTTTCTCCACTGATAAAACCTTCAATCTGACTTTAAAAAGAAATTTAATTTGGATTATAGTCCTTAAAACTTATCAAAGTTAATAAAAATACAAAAAACTTTTATAAATAATGAAACATATATTAAAAAGAGAAAATTGCCAAAACGGAACAAAAAAACAACATAATTATCCTTATGGTATAAAACCATATTTGTCCATTTATTCTCCATTCTAACCTTTCCATTTCTGAAATTTAATTAAATAAATAGTTTTACGAAGAGAAAAAGATAAAAATAGCACTAAATCAAGTTTTTGTTCCCAAACTAACACTCAAAGTCAAAAGTCACAAAAATAGCACTTAATGTTTTATCAAAAGTCACAAACTTAGGGTTTAGAGTTAAAGGGTGGGGTTTAGGATTTAAAGTTTAGGGTTTAGAGTTTAGGGTTTAGGGTTTA